>NC_081177.1:26689282-26989282 GCF_012432095.1 Onychostoma macrolepis | reverse complement strand
ACCTTTATTTTTCAAATCTAAAACCTTAAGTTGCAAAAGCAAAATGTAAAAAATCAAACAAAAAAAACATGCGTGCGTTGCTTTTATTGCGGTTTTAAACATGTATGTGTAAATGTGCACAGTAGGGCTGTCAAAAAAAAAAAAATTCGAATTTTGAATATTCATTGAATTTAAAATAAAAATCCACGTTTGAATGCAAAAATGTTGCATTCGAATTTAAGGTGTGCGTCAGGGTGCCTTTACAGTGGTGCACAAGATGCGATGACGATGTACGTGTCGTTGCATTTTAATGCTTTTTTAGCCTATCCAGTTGAAGCCACTGGATGTTGTTCATTTGTTGTTTATTCAAAATAAGATCAAAAGAGAAGATCTTGTTTACGTCAAAACTGAAACCAAGCCATTCACACATCTATCACCGTTGCACTCGCGTCTCGCACAAGAGAGCCGCATGTTTCGAAAGCCATGTAATACTAATGCAAGTTCAACTTTAAAAAAAAACACATTTCGAGACTTTATGGCAGTTAACCATGTGTGTGTGTGTAAATGTGCACAGACCTGAGCTCCCAGCTCATTGTAGAGTAATTTGAGGGCGGTGAGTTGTTCGTCCATTCCTTTAGGATTTTCCGTCTGCTGTTTCTGTACGATCTGTCTTCCTGTTTTAATCACCGTCTCCACCTCCAGTTTCACCTCACTCAAGATCTTATACAGTTTCTGCATTTATAAAAACAACACGCATACATAAAGCACAAGCAGTATGTGAGTCCATGAGGTGTGTTTTTCAGTGTTGTTACTGTAAAACAAACTATTAAAAAAATTATTTTGGTAACGAATACAAGTGAAAATAAAATAAAATCAAACAAAAATTACTACTAAAACTACTAAAATTACAATGACTAAAACTGAAATAAAAATAAAGCTATACACAAAGAAAGAAAAAATAAAAAAAGACAAAAGTACCTAACAAAATTGCTAAAACTTAAACTAAAATTAAAACTATAAAAATAAAAATCCAATTCAAAATATTAATACGTACTATAATAATAATGCCTGTGTGTTTTCTCACCATGCATCCGGTCAGGTGGGTCTGGATCTCCTCTGGTTGTGTGTCTTTCAGGTCAAGGACGTAAAGTTCGGCTTTAGCGTTTTCCAGAATCCTCTTGCAGTCCAGCATTCGCTGCTCAAAGTTGGCCGGTTTCTGGAACAGCTGGAATTTGGTACTAATCTCACGGAGTTTCCGCTAAACAAAACAGAGATACACAAGATAAACTTCAAAGCTGGAATACGCTACACTACTATTAAAATCTGAACAGATTTAAAAATGCTAGGCATCATACACTGGACGACTTTGTTAATGCTTACAGAGGAAAAATTGGGACCAGTTGCATAAACATAGCCACTATGTTAAGACTGTGTCTTAAGAACTAGTTTGACCAACTAGTAGCTAGCCAAGTGTAATCAGACTTACTTTTTGGATTCAAATGAGATAATTCTCCCATTTTATAACTGACTTTAAAATGTTATGACCAGTCTTAAAGGAAAAAACTAAAAAATAAATAACTTTTAAAGACTAGTCTAAGCAGTTTATGCAGCCGGCCCCGGGGCATTGCACACTAAATGACTGAATATCACACATTACTAGACTTTGATCACAGATTGCCAAACACCACAAACTCACACAGAAACAGGCAAGCATTGCGTGCTCTAAAATCAGCTCAAAATATCAAGAATGTTTAATATCCTCCAACTGGAAGGAGTCATAGTCTGAAAATAAAAACACTACACTACACGATTTTCTGTGAAATCCGTCAACTCAACCCAGCAGACTGGTCCTGACCTTCTGAGACCAGCATTGATCTCTCCAGACTGAAAATCAAAGCAAAAATCTGGGGAAAAAATCTGGGCAAAAGCGGTGTAGTGCATTCCAGTTTTCGTGTATTCAACATTTTTGTAATTTATTTATTTATTTTGTAAATGCTGGGTTAAAATAATTTGTTCATTAAAATAAAGCTGAAATAAAATAAAATATAAATATTAGATGTAACCTTTAAATGACCTTAAGTTTAAGCTCTACAATTGCACACTGAAAATAAATAAAAACTGAATTAAACCCTAAAACTAAACCTGAAATAAATTAAACATAAATAGTAATATAAAAAACGAGACAAACACCTTTTACAATTACAAACAAAACAATTAACTAAAAAAAGCTAATTCAAAATGAATAAAAACTATTAAATATTATATAAATTATACTATAATAACACGTGTACAGAATGAAATCTCAAAATCTCGGGACAAAAGCGGTTCCATAACCAACAATTTAAGACACTCGCTTATACTCACTAATTCAATCCAGGTTCAATGAGTTAAGATAATTTGATGTGACGCTTATTCTTAAGCAGCCCTTAAAGTCGATCATGGATCAAGGCAAGGCAAGTTTATTTATATAGCACATTTCATACACAGTGGTAATTCAAAGTGCTTTACATAAAAGGAATTGAAATAGTCATTAAAAAATAATAATAATCACAACAATAAAAACAAAGTGATTTAAAAATTGATTTAAAAAGAATTTAAAACAGTTAAGAATAGAAAATGATTATACATAGTGCAATCAGTTCGGACGTAGCACAGTGCTCATTCAACAAATGCACAGCTAAACAGATGAGTTTTGAGTCTGGATTTAAATGTGGCTAATGTTTTTGCACATCTGATCTCTTCTGGAAGCTAGTTCCAACTGCGGGCGGCATGATGGCTAAAAGCGGACTCCCCTTGTTTTGTGTAAACCCTTGGTATTTCTAACTGACTCGATCCTAATGATCTGAGTGGTCTGTTAAGTTTATATTCAGTGAGCATATCTGCAATGTATTTAGGTCCTAGGCCATTTAGAGATTTATAAACGAGTAAAAGTACTTTAAAATCAATCCTAAATGTAACTGGAAGCCAGTGTAAGGACATGAGGACTGGTGTAATATGCTCAGATTTTCTGGTTCTAGTCAGAATCCTGGCAGCAGCGTTCTGGATGAGCTGCAGCTGTCTAATGGTCTTCTTTGGAAGGCCAGTGAAGAGACCATTACAATAACCCACCCTGCTGGTGATAAAGGCATGAACAAATTTCTCCAAGTCTTGACTGGAAACAAAACATCTAATTCTTGCAATGATTTTGAGATGATAGTATGCTGATTTAGTTACTGCTTTGACATGACTACTAAAACTAAGGTCTGTCTCCAGAAATACCCCAAGATTTTTGACTTGGTTTTTAGTTGATTGACCCCTAGAGTCAAGGTATGCATTCACCTTGAGAACTTCATCTTTGTTTCCAAATGCAATGACTTCAGTTTTCTCCTTGTTTAACTGAAGAAAGTTCTGGGACATCCAACAGTTTATTTCATCAATGCATTGGCAGAGGGAGTCAATGGGGCTACAGTCATTTGGAGATAAGGCTAGGTAAATCTGGGCATCATCAGCATAGCTGTGATAGGCAATCTGGTTAGTGGGAGCATATACAGGCAAAACAAGAGCGGTGCAAGAATTGAGCCTTGTGGGACTCCGCATGTCATGGACGTCCACTTAGACTTATGCTCTCCTATACTCACATAATAACGTCTCCCTTCTAAGTACGACCTGAACCATTGGAGTACCATCCCAGAAAGCCTGACCCAGTTTTCCAGTCTCTCTAGAAGTATGTTATGATCAACAGTGTCAAACGCAGCACTAAGATCTAGTAGTACCAGCACTGATATTTTGCCAGAATCAGAATTGAAGCGAATATCATTTATTATCTTAATAAGCGCTGTCTCTGTGCTATGATGTGCTCGGAAACCAGATTGAAAATTATCCATGTATCCATTTGAGTTTAAGTAGTTGTTCAGCTGATTAAAAACTACCTTTTCAATAATCTTACCTATGAAAGGAAGATTTGATATTGGTCTATAGGTTGTTCAACATTGTGTTATCAAGATTGCGCTTTTTCAAATCAAATCGATCCACCACGGCAAACAGAGAATATATTTGTGCTGTTTAATGCTTTTGAGACGATTGGGTTTTCCTCAGTGTATAACTGACACACCACAGTTAAATTATTCATCTGTAAATGTTAGAAAGTCGAGAGAAAGGTTGCATGGCTACAAACTGCTGATCAACTGAATGCGCAAGTAGCAACTATGTTAAAATATTTTCATATATCTTAGAAAAATGTCATTAAATCTTGGGCACAATACATTAAATACAGTCAGTTGTAGTCTATATTTTTATTTATTTGATTTATTTAGGTTGCATTTTCTGTATTCTTTTATTTTTGGACTGATAATAAAGTCAAATAATTGTATGTAAGAGAGTCAGTGGTAATATCAATGT
The DNA here is from genome assembly GCF_012432095.1 of Onychostoma macrolepis. Lineage (NCBI taxonomy): Eukaryota > Metazoa > Chordata > Actinopteri > Cypriniformes > Cyprinidae > Onychostoma > Onychostoma macrolepis. The sequence goes on along the minus strand of NC_081177.1, from coordinate 26,984,926 downwards.
GTTCCTATTTGGTCAGTGTTAGAGGAGCTCAGCTTAGCCTGACAGTTAGCCTGCTCTAGACCTGGGCTGCGTTTCCCAAAAGCATTGTAAGCTTAAGCGCATCGTAGACCAATTGAAACCAATGGAGCTACGATCAACTTATGCTGGGAAACTAACCTGGGCTGCGTTTTCCAAAAGCATCATAAGCCTAAGTTGCCACAGTGACTGAGCTTGAGTTATGTTAAATTTGCTTTATGGAACCAAATCATTTGACAAGGAGTCAGACTAAATTAAATAAGCCTGGCTTATTTGGTAAACCTGATTTATGAAACAGCCCCCAGGATTAATTAACTAAACCAGGGTGAAGTATGAACGGTGTGGGAAAAAAAAAGTCTTGTGATTTGCATTACCGCACCTGTCCTGCGGGGGCAATATTGTGTCTCACCTGTAACTGGTCCAGTTGGGTTCCTCCTCGCACTGATTTGCCCTCTGGGACAGTCGAAGGCACGTTACCTACATTCCTCCTCCTCAGATCCTCCAGTGTGGCCTCATGGGCCGCAATCTCGGCCTGAATGTCCTGCAGAGAGCATTTTTAGGACCAGTTTTACTAACAGCTTGTACCAGCGCAAACCGTCTTTTGGCATTAAAATACAGTAGTACTGTCAGGTTTTACTAAAGACGCGCAGTGACGAATTAGCTCTGAAAAGGCGTGGACAGAGTTATTTTTGCACCTGACCTTACTGAATATGCATTTCTAGGAGTTTCCCGTTCAGATGCAAAATTTATGGGAGGAGAGTATTCAAATGAATCACGCAACGAGATTTACTAACGTTTGCGCTCGTCAAATTACTGGCATTTGCGCCATTATTTAACGCCCAAAAAAAGAATGTCTTAAACTATTTTGCGCTTGAAATTGATGGACACGTATTCATTTATTTGGAAAGAACACATTATCTGAACGTATCGTTTGCCAAGCCATGTTATTTTTAAGTTGCTTCAGGAAATAAAAGACGACTTGGAACCCTCATCTAGGAATCACGCAATACCAGCCCTTACCAAAATTAACCATGGTTTTACTACAAATAAAAACTGCTACTACAGTTAACCACAAATGAACTATGGTTTTGCTACACTAACCATAGTTTAACCATAGTATTTGTAGCATAAACTGTGGTTATACAAATGGATATCAATGCACCAAAAAAACACAGTTACTACATTTTTACTATAATAAAACTTAATTTTCAAAAAATAAAAGTTAATTTTCAAAACTGTTGCAACCCTTCATTTTTTGGCCTCCGGTTCTTTCCAACGTACTGTAGCTTATTTCTTTCTTTATTGTTTATTAATCTATTCGCAACTACGCTAATTTGCGCTGCGTTTGGTATATTGCGTTGGTCGATATGTAAATGAGATGTCACGTCTGTGTTGTTTAATTAACTGTGCGCATTGTTAGTAAATCACCTGCAGAAATTTCCACGCCCATCGGTGCTCTTTTGTAATTGTGCTATCGCGCTAATTTGCCCTGTTTAGTAAAACTGGCCCTTTATGTTAAATGCACAAGACTAAAAGAGTATTATAATATTATATAAGTAATATAATGATATATGTCATTGGTGATTGGAAATCTTGAGTATCTCTGAATATCTACATGTCAGAAGAGTGTGGTTTGTGGTATCTGTTGTGAACGAGGAGCTCAGACCTGAGCTTCCTGTGGCAGCTGGAAGGCGTCGATGCGGTCGGTGAGGTACGAGGTGAGCTTTTGGTCCAGCTGCGTTAGAGACATCTGTAGTGCGTGTAAAGCCGTCTCGCTCTCTCTCAGAGTCCCCAACTTCTGCTCCAGAGACATCTGACGTGCAGCAGCCTACAACACACACACACATGAATGTAACACTGCACATATGATGTGAATCGGAATCAGTTTTGGTGAATCATTTGATCTGTTAAAAACGAACACACCAGCTGAGTCAGCTCTTCGTAGCGTGAGTTGAAGCTCTCCAGTTTCTCGCTGATGAGTTCATCCAGAATGCCTCCGTCTATGAGAGTCTGGGCCAGCTCTCGGATCTGAGTCCTGTTATCACCCGGATGACGCAGAACCGACTCCAGAGACTGGAGACACAATCAGACATAATCAAAAAGCATATGTGGTCACATTGTATGTTTAACGCTTAAGGTGTGGTCAGTTTGTGGGCAAAATAATCTATTGTCAATAATGTAGCAATGTATCACTTTCAAACCAAGCAGCTTTCTGTTGATCAGTGCAACAAATCTGTGAGAGCAACTTGAACACATATATGTGACCCTGGAGCACAAAACCAGTCATAAGCAGCACAGGTATATTTGTAGCAATAGCCAACAATACAAAATCAAAAATACAAAAATCATTAGGATATTAAGTAAAGATCATGTTCCATGAATATATTTTGTAAATTTCCTACCGTAAATATCTCAAAACTTAATTTTTGATTAGTAATATGCATTGCCAAGACTAAAGCAAAATTCAGCCAGCTACATAAAAACTGGACTCGTTTAAGAGCTGTTCATGTGCAAAATAGAGCTGCATGATTCTGGATAAATTGAGGGTTTTTTTGTTTGTTTGTTTGTTTTGTTTTTAAATGGAGCTAGTGGTTCTCTCATGATTCTGAAGAAAAAACTTTAGACAGCTAAACAAAATCACGTGTTATTTTGAATGATTCAATGACAAAGATTTACTTGTTTTATCACTGGATGAATCTAGGGCTGCAACTAACGATTATTTTAATAATCGATTAATCTGTCGATTATTTTTTCAATTAATCGATGAATCGGATTTAAAAAAACAAAACAAAAAAAGCATTCATTTCCAACCCTTTATTCAAAAACAGAACTAAAATCTTTAGAAAGTGCACAAACATGTTGCTCCTTGAACATCCCTGAGCTGTTATAATAATAATAAAATAAAATAAAAATGGACTAACACAAAAAACATACACATGTATGCTTTACATCTGCCAAATATATAGACTTTTGGGGGGGGGGGGGGGTGCAAAAATTAAATAATTTAACAACACTGCGTCGTTAGCGTTGGTATTGTATCAGACACCTGCACTTAACATTATATGAAAATCAAGCTCAAATGGAGTTAATAATGTTTTTGACCAGAGAATGACGGAGATGGAGTGTTTTGTCTGTCGTTAGAACGGCTGTAACTGTTATGCAGTGCATAAGTGCATTAAGTGCATTATGCTTTCATCAACTTTTACAGGTTATATAACTTTGATTGTAGCTATATGGGCGCTTAGTTTTTTCTTGTCGTTTAATACACTTGGCCAAAATCTCAAATTAAGCGCTTATGCACATAATGCACAGGATATTTAAAACGTATATAGACAGCAAATAACTAATTCTTCTCCACTCTTCAAACACACAAAAACATTATCCTTTACTGACATAGTGTTTGAGTAAAGAAAACGCTGTACTATTCAAACAATTATTTATTCACCCTTGCATTGCGAAAAAGCAGAGATCTCATCTCCTCCAGGCTGTCTTGTGCGCGTCAATCTGAACGGAGGCGGGTGAAGTTACGAGGTCTCGCTGAGAGCTCGATGATCCAATGGCGTTCTGAGTTTTACTGACAAGTTATTTTAATGCTTATCATTGGTTTACTATTTTTAAAACTCTCTGATTTAAAATAATAAAACGAATTATAAGCGACTCAAGTTTGGATAATTTTTCACAGCACCTGAATGGGCTAGGGTATGGCAACTGCCATACTCTGCCATACGCATAACGCCGCCCTGCTCCCACACCTTGGATGACTTGGGTCGCACGGATTTCTCTGCCTCCGCCATGTATCTTTCCTCTACCTCCGCTCGTTTTTTTTTTTACTTTTTGTTTTTTATTTATTTCGATTCCCAACCCTATTGCGATATCTGAATGGGGAAATCTTTCACCTTTACTTGAAATTCCCAATGACGTGGATTGATATTGAAATTATTGGATTTTGGCTGCAAAAATGTGTTGAAAGTGCTAAACCACACCTTCAGCATGAAAGCCGTTACCTCCAGAGCCTGGCTGATAGACTCTGTGTTTTCTGGGACGTTTTCAGTGGCTTGAACTTTCTCCTCCAGTGTGTTCAACCAGCCAGACTCCACATCCAGATACTGCAGCAGCTCGATCCAGCACGACCACACCTCCTGAACATCAGTACAAACACATCAGATCTCAGCTAAACAACGAGGAACCAAACCACACCTGGAGCAGGGCTGTCCAATAGCAAGGCTTCCTCTGTCTGTGTGTGTGTACCTCAAGCGTGTGGCACTTGCTCTTGAAGCGATCACAGAGTTTCTGGTAGTTCTGCAGCACATCGGTGAGCTCAGGGTTCAGATCAGGACCACCAGGGGGGGTCTTACTAGTCAATACATTAATGCTGTCCTTCAAAATCTTCACACGCACTTCCTTCTGTAACACATCCTCTTTAGCCCTCTGAAACACAGAAGGAGAGAGAACATTTTCACAAAAGTCTATAAGTATGTTAATAAATAAATAAATAAATACATACATACATACATACATAAATAAATAAATAAATAAATAAATAAATAAATAAATAAATAAATAAATAAATAAATAAATAAATAAATAAATAAATAAATGGTCAGACACAAGGAAGGCAACTATCATGAAAAACCTTTGGCACAAGAAACATTGTCAGGGCTTCAGAAAAATAATTATAAAAAATAAAGTAATACAGATTAAAAAAAACAAAAACATTTCACAACAAAACAACAACACAAAAAATGACACAATACCAAAACTATTTGGCATTTACAACCTGCTCGAAATTAGTTTTAAATCATAAAAAGGTACAACTTTACATTCATTTTTACCAATAAATATTTAGCAAACAATATATAATAATCACTTGTTTATGTATAATCAAAAGTAAACATAAAAATACCAGTGTTACTGTATCAAAACTGAAACTATTTAAATAATTTGTTAAGAAATAAAGCTGAACTAAAATATCAATTTATATGAAAAATGTAAACATTAGAAGTGTTGCCTTTGCGACCAACTAAACATTAGTTGAAGAACTAAAATGACTAAAACTCAGGAAAAAAAACTATAAAAATGACAAAAGCACATAAACAACTGAAAATAAAAACTAAATATAAAAACACTAATTCAATGTATAAACTCTATAACAGTATATAAATAATACTAAAATAGATAAATACGAAAAGTATAACTGTACATTAAAAAGCAATACAATATATAATGCATAAAATAATGAAAGTTATTATAGATCTGTTATTTTCAAGCCATTCATACGCACCTTCATCTCCTGCAGCGCCTCCTCCAGCTCCTCTGGACTCTTGTACTCAAAGTCTCTCATGAGAAACTCCTCGTCCACTTGAATCATCCACTCACGCATCTCCGCCACGTCTTTCTTCAGATTCATCACTTTCTCCTGGCCTTCACTCACACGCTCCTCACGACTCAACAACTGCAAACAAAATCCACGTAACATGACTTATCCCAGAAGAACATGTTCTTGAATCAAGCAGGGTTGGGGAGTGGCTTAATGATTGGTTTCTACTTGAATAAATCACCTTGTACAAGTTCTTCCCTTGCTGTGTAGCTAACAGATGTTAAGACCAGCAGTCATTATCTCTCTCACCTCTTTACTGAGTGTGTCCCAGCGTCTCTGACTGTCGTCCAGCTCCTTCTGCCCCCAGCCGATCAGACCCGGTACTGAGCTCTGCTGCACGGCCGCCACGTTCTCCTTTATCTGCTTCAGAGACGAGTCCACGCTCTCCATCTCACTCACCAGCTCCTGCACAGACAGCGCAGACACACCTCAAACAACTTCAGAGAAACTCTTAACATTTTGGTTTTGAAATTGCTCAACCATCAACTTCAGCTGATTTCCCAACCAGTTTAAACTATGTTTAGCAAACCAGCTCAACAAGTCCAGCACCAGCTCAGCCTCGGTGGTTAACCAGGACAACCCTGGACCTGCTGATAAACCAACTAAACCAGTGCCAAACAGCTAGAAACTGTAAAACTAGCAACATAAAGGCCCCGATACACTTCAAGTGAAATCAAAGAACAAACTAATGTGAACAAAATCGAACAAAGCTCATTTGGAGACTAGTTTATTCACATTATATGCTTTAGACATGTAAAACATCCACGTTTCACATCATTACTGGGTGCTTTAATGATATAATTGTGTATATGTACACTGCATGATTACATGAACTAGTGAACTGAACCAGAGGATTAAAACAAACTGTCCAAAAGAACCCATTAATAGAAAAGAATCATATTTCCCTGTTGCCCGAGGCTCTTAAATTAAAGGTAATAATGTTATAAAAAAATTTCAGTTTCTTGCACAGACCAATCGTTTTGCTTCATAAGACCGCAATATATCATCAGGAGCCACGGGTATTCATTTTGTGTTGCCTGTATATGCTTTTTTTGACTCTCAAAGTGCCGGTAGCCATTGACTTTCATTTTATAAAATACATCCATCTGTCCTACTCAAGAAAACAAGTCACCTACATCTTGGATGGCCTGAGGGTGAGTAAACTAACAGCAAATTTACATTTTTGGCTGAACTATTCATTTAACTGCTATTTTCTCACCACTGTCATGTCTGTCGAGTGTTTATTTTGTTATTGAGAGGAAAGTGTGCAACATATATAACAGTATACAGCAGAAATAGTATGTCAAACTTTTTTTTAGCCTTAAATGAAGAATAAAAAAAAACCTTGCTGCGAGTATATTGAGGCTTTTATTTAACTAGCTGGATTATTCACCGTTACTCTTCCACATTAATGACTTATTGAATGCGTTGACCTCTGACCTTGCACTGGTTGAGTTCTTCCTGTAGTTTGTCGCCGTGACTGAAGCCGCTGGCGTCTCGAGACAGCAGCTCCTCAACCGCATCCAGCCAGCGCTGCACCTCCTCACTCTTCACCTGATCCACATCAACACCACCATCAAAACACACGGCACCCATGCAAAGACAAGCATCTCAGTCTGATGGCACAGCTCTCACCTTTGTGTCCTTCATGCTACCCAGAATGCACTGCAGCATGCTGAGCTGATCCTGGGCGGCGGTGGAGAGCTCAGTCCAGGCCTGCTGCTCTGCTGCCTCCGACACCTTCTGCCGCTGCTCCTCTATCTCAGCACAAAGAGCCTAGAAAACAGGCCAAACTACGTTACCCACAAGAGCCCTCTCATAACTAGAGTTCACCAGGTCATACTTTAAATCATTAATTTATTATTATAATTTATTTTAGTTATGCTGTAAAGTTATAGTTATCTGATTTCAAGTAACAATAGTTTGATAAACTAGAGAAACTATGGGGAAATGTATCATTAATATAGTAAATAGAAACATCTAATACTAGAAAATGTATTATTTGCATAAAACTGGGATACAAAACTGGGGTTATTATTGTTTAAAATAAATCTGTTAAAATGTTTGTTAACTAAACAAATTAAAAAAAAAAAAAAAAAAAAAAATTAAACTGATGAAACAAGATAAAAAATAAATAAAAAAAACTACTTAAATTGATAAATGTTGCCCTGGAACTAACTGAAATAAATGCAAGTGGAATTACTAAAATTACTAAAAATGAAAAATAAATAAAATGTATAAAAGCTAAATAGAAATATATAGAATAAAAACATAATAAAATGCCAAAAGCACATCAAAATGACTAAAGAATTATGAAAATGAGAACTGAAAAATAAAACTAAAAGCTAAAAAAATATATATTTTAATATTACAATTATTAAATAATACTAAATACTAATAAAAAATTGCATTGCTAAAAAATACTAAAAAATGAATAAATGGTATAATAGTGTATAATACTAAGATAACAGCGCACAAAACTAATATATCTCTGATTAAAAAATGTTTCTGGAATTTATGCAGTAATTTAGTAATGTAAAATATATAAAATAAAATAAAAAAATAAAAATGCGAAGGTTAGCAAGTGTCTTTAAAATACCAGATAATGGGATTTAAAAAAAAAAAAAAAAAAAGAGGTTAAGTGTATTTCTATTTTTTATGACATGGCAAATCCTGTTGAATTGAGACTTGGGTATGCTGGCTTTGGATATGCTGGCTTCGGTTATGTTTGAAAACTTATGTTTGATATGTAAACAAATGTATTCATTTATTCAAAGTGTGTTTTGCTTACTGTACACATTGTTGAACTACTGCTGAAAATGTGCAAACGTTTACCAATTCAATTCTACAAAAATACCATGCACACATTTTTCCATGAAAAACCCATCTTGGAAATCCTGACTTCTTGTTCACTCACATGCATGTGATCATCTTTACATCATTAGAGTGCAGTTCTTCATTCACACCTGCAGATGGAGACACAGTTCAACCCACAACCACCTAAAAACCCTCCAAAGACCACTTCCACTCCCACAGAAACAAGTAAAATAGGAGTTTAAGCTTCTCGCAGTCCATAATCAGCTCTTGTGTATGACAGACATTACATAGCTGGACGTAGGGTCATATTCTGTCTGTTTGTGTGGGCTGGTGAGAGCTGTGCAGACGGCCATCAGACGCTCTTCTGTGCCACGTGGGCATCGCCCGGCTCAGGCCAGAGACCAACACAGCTAGTATAAATATTTAAAGAACTTAAAACAAATGCCAGCCAGCGTTTGCTCACTTTGGCTTGTTTTGCCATCTTAGTCGTTGGCGTTCTTCCCATCATTCATGGAGTTACAGAAAGAAACGCATCCAAAACCCAAACGCTAACGTCAGATAAACAGACTGAACACACGGATCAAGCAGAGATCCAAACAGAGAATCAACATCCAGTATGGCACAATGCTAGACCACCACAACAAGCACACAGAGTTAACAAGCAGGTTCCTCGCCAAGCGCCGAACGAGAGGAAAAACTGCCTTTGGTGAGTAAATACAACAACAAACTGCCACAAAATACATGATTTAAATCAACTGTAAGAAATAAAGTCTAAAGGCTCATTCACACCAACAACGATAACTACAGTGATTGACTATATTATATTAGCCTGGCCTGAGTCCTCTGAGTTTTAACAGATCCACTAAAGCATGCGGTGAGTTTGGTGCAGGGTAACTGACGATGATTGGGTGTAAATCACATGAGAGGAGGCAATGTTCACACAATGAATCCATCCTCTAGTTTTTGTGCATGTTCCTCACCCGCAAAACAGTCTGAATGAATAAATAAATAATGGTGGTAATGATAAAACAAATAAACTCGCTCACTTATAATTTTTTTTTTTTTAAATGTATACCCCATACACACCTGAATTTAGCATTGTCCCCTTGTGATCTGATCAATGAAAACGCATCTTAACACCAGGTGCAAACAGGACATAAGCTATTGAGAACCTCTCACTGCCTGTGAAATTTCACTAATTTGACCACACCTTTAGAATATTGTATTTTTGTAATTATCATTAAAGTTATTGTCCTTGATATGAACAGGCTTTAACTCTCATTGATTTACTGTAGGCAAGAGTGACTTCAAAGACATACAGTATAAATCGTCTACTAAATAAAGTGTAAATCTGCAGCCAATCACACCTATTCAACCTCTTTCATGTCAGGTAAACAGTCTCAATTCACTCACCACGCACAGGTGTGACTAAAACTGACTTGTAGACCCTGCACAAAAGCATCCCTGTCACACACACACACACACACACACACCTGAGCTTTAACGACCCCCTGTTCAGCTGTGGTGATGTCTCTGATATCAGCGCTGGCCGTGTTCAGTCTGGACTCCGTCTGCTGCAGCGCTCTGGACCCCATCAGCCTGGACAAAACTACAGACACAACGACAAATTACACACAAATCCATCACTCCAGCCATACAAAAGCAATTCATACTGATTTAAACTCTTAAGAGAAAGTATAAGTTTTGATGCTGTAACTGGTAAAATTCATTCTTTTCACCACATTTTAGCAGTTTTGCATTTTTTAGACAAATATTCAGTCTTTCTGTGTCAATTAATAGAAGTTCATAAAACTGCATTTTAAGATATATATGCCAAACAACATATGATACAATACGATGCATCATACATATACACACACACATACATACACATATACATACAGTATATATAGGTCAACAGCTGTGTTTTAGTGCTGGAATTTCTGAATGGTTTGAGGCTGGAATTTAGCGCATTTCAAGTGAAAGTACTTGATGAACATACTATGTGTGGAGAGCATTCACTCATTAGACTTTATCTCATTTTTGACCAAGATGGCTTTTAGAGGCTTTTGCATTGGAACTCTTCATACATACTGTACGTACACTGCCGCTCAAAAGTTTGGGATATGTAAGATTTTTAATGTTTTTTAAGGGAGTCTCTTCTGCAAAAAAAAACAAAAAAAAAACAGTAATATTGTGAAATCTTATTGCAATTTCTACTATCGGTTTCCTATTTTAATATACTTTAAAATATAATTTATTTCAAATAAGCTGATTTATTATGAGTGTTAAAATTGTTGTGCTGCTTCATATTGTTTTTTGGAACATGTGATACTTTTTTCTTTGATTCTTTGATGAATACAAAGTTAAAAAGAGCAGCTTTTGTTCAAAATAGAAATCTTTTCTAACAATATAAGTCTTTACTATGACTTTTTATTCATTTAACTCATCCCTCCTGAATAAAAATATGAATTTCTTAAAAAAAAAAAAGAAAGTAAAAAAGGACTGACCCCAAACTTTTGAATAGCATTGTATATTGTATTTTTTTTTTTTAATAAATGCTGTTCTTTTTAACTATTTATTAATCAGAGAATCAGGAGAAAAGAGGATCATGTGACACTGAAGACTAGAGCAATGATGCTGAAAATTCAGCTTTGATCACAGAAATAAATTACATTTTAAAAGTATATTAAATAGTTTTTTTTCTGTATTTTTGATCAAATAGATACAGCCTTGATGAGCACTAAAAACTTACTGATCTCAAACTTTTGACATTTACATTTAGTCATTTAGCAGACGCTTTTATCCAAAGCGACTTACAAATGAAGACAATAGAAGCAATCAAAACAACAAAAGAGCAAAGATATGCAAATGCTATGACACGTCTCAGTTAGCTTAACTCAGTACATGTAGCAAGATTTTTTGTTGTTGTTGTTTTCTTTTTTTAAATATATAATAAATAAAAAGAAAACAGATAGAACAGAAGAAGAATAGATCAAGCTAGTGTTACAGTATTGCTATAAAGAGTGCCGCATGTCTCAACCCAAAACAACAACAACAGCCCCTTAACACATGTAGTATTTACTGTACATCTGGATGCTTCCTCTTCTGTAGTACATCACTAAAATAATCTCTGTTGGATTTTGACATTTGTGATTAATAACGTATGTGAACCGGCTCCATCCAAGATGTTTGTTTGTTGAATATCAGAGAGAAGACACAAATAACTGCCTGTGGCTCATTTGTGTTTGTCATTGTGTGTGGGTGTGCGTTTGCTTAGCTTGAATCCCAGATGTTAGAGGTCAACGGGTCAAATCATGGAACATTAGCTTTCCGATTGTCCCACGAACATTCAACTGTTTATATTTAATGCAGCCATACCTTGGGGACAAAACTGCTGAAAAATTACCCAAAATGAATGAGACAAAATCGTCTTTTGAGGCAAAAAAATTATTCATCATGAAGTAATAATAATACATGTTTTCTTTAAGGGATGAGGGTTTGTGCTAGTCATTATAATTAGCTTTATATAAATACATCAGTAGCCTATGGCATGTTAATCAGCTAAGCAAACGTGTTTGTGTGTGTGTGTGTTTATTTAGCTAAACCGTGGGCACAAAACGGTCCCAGAAGTTCACTAAATTTGACAAAACATCACTTTGGGACATCTGGGAATGTTTTCAATTAGGAAACAACTATTTTTAAGAAAGAAACATTTTGTTATTGTTGCCATTTTCATTCTGGTTTAACAAAATTTATTTCTGAAAGGTTTTTCAGAATGGGGTCAGTCTATAGTCATAATTAGCTGTATGTAAAACAATAGAAGTCTATGGTATGCCCTCATTTCCATGGCTGGCTAAATGTGGGTGTGAGAGAGATTTACTCAAGCTTTAAGGTTAAACACTGATGTACTCTTACTTAGAGCTCTTTCTAGCGTGCGCACACACTCTCAGAGGTTTATCAGTGTGTAAAAGCTTTCTCATGGGCCACACTGACATTACAGCCATAAATAGGCTGCTCTCTCTCACTCTGGCTCTGCTCTTGTTGGCTCCACAAATGATTTACCTGTTGCATAAGTCACTATTTCTGTCTTTAAATAAAACTGAGGAGAACAAGAGAAACTGATACAGAGAAACAGAGGTACTGCACCCCTTGGCACCAATTCAAACCCTCACCGAGCCTCAATCTTTCTGTAGATCTGCTTCAAAACCTAGTGAGCTGCCTACTTAGGCAGTATTTTAAGGTAGTTGCACTCGCAACACAAAAACAGACATTCAACATTGCAACATTTAAGGACTACATTTCATCAGAAAATAAAAACGTGGCATTGTTAGCAGCAGTGTTGGGCACGTTACTTTAAAAAAGTAATTAGTTATAGTTACTAGTTACTTCTCACAAATAGTAACTGAGTTAGTAACTGAGTTACATCATTATAAAAGTAACTAATTACCAGGGAAAGTAACTATTGCGTTACTTAAAAAAAATAAATAAAAAAAAATAAAATAAAAAAAGTTAAAATGTGTCAAATAACTTGGATGCCCCCGATATTAAATGAATGAAATAGACACTAAATAGAATAAATTATTATTATAAAACATTATAATAATAATTAGTACACTAATCTATTTTAATATTTCTGTGGGACAATGTGAGAGACACCGATCAAATTCAATATATTATTGTAAATATTATCAAGCAATTATATATATAAAGCTTATGTTTGTAAAACGGTACAGTTTTTTATTTTTTATTTTTTTTTTTATATCTGACACTTGGCATCAGTCAGTTAAGCATTATAATATGATATTATGATAATTTAGCATTATATGATAGAACTTTAGTAATCAGAATAAAATGATTAGATAAAAGCTGAAGAATTCCAAAAGGAACTCCGTTATTTTGACAGGAAAATACAACAAAGAATATCGTTTACATGTAGCGCGTCAATTCTGCATGTTATGAAAGATGTTATGAAATCTCGATCTGTATCTTTCTTTGCACGTGTGAGAAAAGCGACGGCGAGCCGTGCGCCTACCAGAGTTTACGGTACATCAAATACAGCTACACTGTGCGTCCATTCAGATAAACTGAAAAATTAAATGATAATGTTATAATAAATTATAGTAACGCCGCATTTTATTGTCACTAATGGTAACGGCGTTGTAACGGGGGAAACAGTAATTTGTTTGATTACTCGTTACTGAAAAAATAACGCCGTTAGTAACGCCGTTTATTTATAACGCCGTTATTCCCATCACTGGTTAGCAGCATGTACTAATATTAGAAATCAGGAATCTGGATGATCTACAACTTTTGGTGAGGTTCTCAAATGAGCATCTAATGACACTTTACTATACCATGAGTCTGGGTTCACATTGTTAGCTTAGCAACATGCTAACTGCTCTATTGAAATCAGTTCAGTTAGGAGTTGTGTCTCCTGCGCTAGCTGTGTAGCGTTATTACCTATGTCGAGAGTTTGAAACTTGAGGTAGCGTTTCGGTCTGTATGCTGCCTAATGGATAGCTCACAAACTTTTATGGTACTTTTTTGTCATTTTTGGAGCTTGACAGAAACAGTTACAGTCTATTTTAAAGTATGGAAAGAGCAGGTTGGATATCCTTCAAAATTTCTCCTGTGTTTGACAGGATGAATAAAGTCGTATGCGTTGGCATGACATGAGGGTGAATAAACAATGACATTGCTGGCTGAAATATTCCCTTTAAATGCAACCCTTTAAGAATGCGTTGTTCTTTCGCCAGAAGTGATTTCATTTCTCTATATTTGTAGCTTAGATAGAAAAGCTCAACTACCAGTTTTCAAAATCCCAAGTTCCCTCAAATTGCAGGCTGGAGCGACATTCTTTGAATGTTATGAGAGTGTAGTGTAAAGGCTGCAATTTGGAATTGTATACCTGTAGTGATGTCCTGCTGCCGCGTCTTGAGCTCTTGAATAGTTGTGCTGTGGCGTGATGCCAGCGCTGTCACACTGGGCCTCATGGTATCAGGGGCACCAGGTTCTGCTGCCAGACGCTCCGTCTGAGAACAGAGATCTTCAACCTGCGGCTGACGCTTTTCCAGCTCTGCTACTCGAGCCTGAAACACAGTACAGTACATACAGCACAGATTTAACAACTCTGTTACACTGCAAAATCCCATAAGGCATTCAGATTGGTTTTTAACTTGGTGCTACAATCTTAAAAAAAATAAAGGTTCTTTGTTGGCATCACTGGTTCCATGAAGAAACTTAAACATCTATGGAAACTTTGCATTCAATAGAATGTTCATTATAGTGGAAAAGGTGTTTTAGATCATTAAAATGTTCTAAAGAAAAGATGGTTCTTTTGAGAACTGTTCACTAAAAGAAATAGTTCTTCAAAAATATCATAGAAGAACCATTTTTGGTTTCCCAAAGAACTTGCAGTGACAGTTTTTAAAAGAACTACTTTTCTTAGTGTGAAGAACATTCTGAAGAACTTTGTTTCACCATTTTGTGCAATGGAAAGGTTCTATAGATGTTGACGGTTCTTCATAGAACCATCAATGCCAATAAAGAACCTTTTTTTTTTTTTTTTTTTTTTTTATAAAGAGTATACTGTTAGATTCCCTTTAACATCTGATTTGAGTAAAGTGACTTGCATAAAATTGCCTGGTATTTGACTGACCTCATAGTCGTCTTTGAGTGCCTGGAGTTCCTGCTGGTTGTCCTTGGCTCTAAACCCTTTTGTGGAGATCAACCACTTCTCCTGTTCCTGCAGGAATTCATTTACAGCCTTCAGTCCTGATTGAACTGCCACCACACGCTCTAGAACTTGAGCTCGGTTCCTCAGATCCTGGATCAGGTTCTGGCAGCTCTCCCATTCTTTACGAACAGAGTCCAGGCCAGAACGGGCCTCATCAGAAGACAGACCTTCTGTATAGACAGATAGAGTGATTTTAATCAGTAGGAGAAGACAGGAATCATCATTTATCGAGGAAATCACCCACAATCCCCTACCTTTCTCCAGCTGTTCAATCATCTTCTCTCCTTTCTGCACCAACTCTTTCACTGCCCCCTCGTTTTCAGCAAGCTCTATACCCAGGGTCTACAGATATGGGACAAATATATTCAGTAGACCAAATATATGAACAGGTAAATTTTAGGTGTTATAATAAATCACCTGTAGTTTTTCCTTCAGGACAGGCGAGTCTTCAGCAGCTCTGGCAGATGACTTCCATGCAGCCAGCCGAGACAAAAGCTGGGGAACATCAGTTTCAGCTCTAAAAAACAAACATCACATTGGGTTCACATGAGGGAGTGCTACAGCTGAGCAGAACAACAGAGTGTGTGTAAACACTGTATAGCTTATGCTAATGGTTCCCAAATGTGTATATATATAAAACGGTTAGTTCTATTCCTCGATTCTGATTGGTCAGCAGCTGTGTTTTATTCACGATACAGCACGGCTATGACCGCTTCACCCAATGGTTCTGTGTATCACTGAGCAGCACCCTTAGCAACCGCCCTTAGCAACATAAACAATCAATAATATAGCATTAAAGCTGTTCCATGTATTATGTATTTTGGCAATATTAGCTGATTCCTGCTGGCGTTATGTTGCATCTTTCATCTAATTTTGAGACCACGCCCTTCCCCGTCTAAACACTTGAGGAGATATGCTGATGTGTGTGTGGCGTGCGTATATATCATATATGGTGTTAAAAAAATAAATGACAGCAGATGATAAGAGCTCCTATTCTCTGTTTTTATTTAGGCTCCATGAGAGGCATGTTCGGAACATTCTCTTCCCGTTTACTGTTGCTGTCAGGAACTATTTTTAAGCGGAAGGACAGCATTTAATGAACTTGCTTCAAAAAAGTAACATTTCAATACATAAATGTTTGGTATCAATATTGTTTTACTGTGTGGAAATCGTATTATAAAAGCAATAAGGTACTCGAAGCCGCGCTGTATGGCCTCTCGTACCTTATTGCTTGCATATATAATAAAAGAATATATGTTTAATAGTATCATTAAACCTCTACAAATGTTCATTTTGTCCCATGTGCTTAACATAAATATAAGCAAGGAGTTGGATCACTTGTGCAGCTGTCTTTTGCTCTGGCATGTTTTGGAAGTGAATGGGTTGAAAAGACAATATACTATTGTAGGTCGTGGATGAATCATTTGGAGAGATCACTCAGAAATATTAGATATTAGCCTCTCCATTGCTCAAATGGGACTGCCTGATTCTGAAACTTTTCTTTCCATTTAAACACTTTCATGTGGTTACAATGGAATTCACTGCAATAAAGTGGCAAGGCAGCAAACACATATTGAACAACTTTTTGGGCTTGAAATTATGGATTTTGGTTATTGCTTTAACTTTTTTTTAATTGCAAAAATAAGAAAAATGCAAGCACAAAATACAAAGTTTGACTGATCTTGACAAAATCTCAAAATCCTGGAGGGACTGATAAAAGAGATTTCTGTGTTTTTTGTTTTTTTTTTACAAGGAAGAGGTGTGTTTGTCATACAGTCTCCTGAGCTCGCTGTCTGTATCAAGATGTCGTCTTTTTGGTGGGGCAGGTGGTGGTAGCTCTCGGTCGCTGCTGGTGAAGGTTTGCTCCATCCGTGTTGTTACTGTTGTAACTGTCTCCATGAAAACCTTCTCCTGTACCTGGGGCATCCCAGTCACGGACACCGCTTCGGTTACCTGGAGACCGAACAGATGCTTGGAATCAATGTCAAATAAAAAGCTAATGTGCATTAACAAACACACGAGATGCATTTATCTGACTTGGCTGGAGCAGTCCTCTAGTTTTTGGACCAGGTTGTCCCAGCGTTGGGTCAGTAGGTCTGTGTCTGCTTCGATCCTCTGAGCTGCGGCTGGACTGTTTAACAGCACCATCACATCCTGTCCAGCATCTGACAGAGCACTCAGGGCCCTCCGCTTCTGGGCCATATCCTCCTTAAGACTCTGCAAAGAGTCAGAACCCAAAACAGCAATGCTCTTATCAACCTGGTAGATTTCAGTTGTTATTTGTAAAACCTACATTTACAATCTTAAAATTACAATGATTTATGTTCTCGGAACATTAAGTAATAAAATAAGACATTATGTATGTTTGTCTACTCACGGTTAATCTGCGGACGCTGGCATTTATTTCACTAGGGTCTTTAAAATCACTGGTCTGAACTTCAGTCAAGGCCTTCTCCTTATCTGCTAGCCATGATCCAAATAAACTCTGAATGGATGAGAAGACAGTTAGCTAGCAAATATGCTTCATCATTCATATACTTCTCCAAATAAAAAGAGAAAATAATCATACTACCCTCCCTTACACAGTACTTTAGCATAAAAAGCATTAATTTAATGTAATATCATAGAAAATATCCTTTGATTTGCATCACAGTTCAGTTTGCAGACTGACGGAAGTGGTCCAGCAAGGGGATGTGTGAAAATAAGATTGTGTGCACTCTACACTAATGATGTAATGGGTCAATGGTAATGGTATCTGGAAATCATAAACTGCCATAATTGAATCTCACCCTTTCCCAGAATGCAGCCTAAACTGTTAAAATTGCAATCTGACCCTTAAATGCATTCAATGAACATTCCAAGTCCAAGATAAGAGCACAATACAATGGGGCTCAACACAGAGCCCTGAGGCACATCTCTGATTATTTTTTTTGTCCAGCAGCTTTAGTAACTTCAGGTTTTTGCTGGATTGAAATTAATGTATGGATGGGCAAAATCAAAAATATTTAAGTACTCAAACATTACAGAAATTGATCATGAAAACTTTTTTTTTCCAAACTTAATTATTTGCAATTATTTGAAAATACGTATAAAAGGGCCTCATTATCAATTTTGTGATTTGTTACACTGGACTGTTGGATTTTTGGTATCAGGCCTCACCTGGTCATCAAGCAACCGCTGCCACACCAGCTGAATTTCCTCAAGTTTGTTCCAGCGTTCCTCCGTCCAGCGACACACTGCCGCCCAGCGCTCTCCCAATGACTGTAAAGAAAAAAAGGAAAAACAAAAGAGGGAATGTTATTCACTGAATGACTTTTCACACACTTTTACAGCCTCTGGGAGTGTCAAATATCTGTTCAGTTCCAAGTTTCTTGCTGTGCTGCATCCAATGAATTCTCAACACTGTGTCCAACATTAATATATCTCAATCCTTAGAGGAGCTATCAGTAAAGGCATGGAAAACAGCTTGGTTTGATTACCTTTGCACTTTAGGTGAGAAGAAACTTACTGTAAAATTAATTCTTCATTCAATGAAACATTCACCTTGATCACCATAAAGCATTCACCTTGATCTCCATAACACTAGTCAAACAACATTGCACTCTGGTACACACACCATAATGTCTTTTCCTCTTAAAATTTCCTTACAGATGGCAGGAATAAACAATTAATTTAAATATGAATATTACCAGAAATTACATTACCAGACATAATGACCGAGTTTTCAGAAAACCACAAACATGGCTATGTGTTTTATTTTACTACTTTTTATGGTGATATACGAAAATTAGTGCTTAAACACCAGCTGACACTTAAAAAGATTTTCTTTTAATAATTCAAACAAGTGAGTTCTATAATTTGTATGTCTGAAGAAAATAACAGCTCTGACCAGACGCTCTGAATAGCCACTTCATAATTACAGTCATTTCGAAACAACAAATAAAAACTTGGCATTATATCCTGCATGTTGTCCTCTACCTGCAGTTGTTCCTCCAGGGCAGCAGTGGCACTCTCCCCACTGTTCTCATCCACGACGACAACCATGTGTGTGAGAGAGTTCACCTTTACCTGTTCCAGCTCCAGATCATTCTGCAAAACCTGAGGAAATAACACCGAAAAAGAGGTCAAAAGGTTAAGGAATGGTCCATTTTGTTAAGTTTCTTAATTTACCCAGAAAAGAGGAAATGCACATTTATTAAGGCATCACAAAATCACCAAATCACCATATTATCAACTGAAATTATAATTGAAATTTTTATTTTCTTTTATTTTTCACATTGCAGTTATTATGGCAGTGATTTTATGTATGTATTTATTTATTCATTATTTTACAGGAAATAAACCAGAACTGGAAGCTGAAACATGAAAATAATGCCATAATGCAAAAGCCTTGATTACATATAATTCAAAATATCGGTATCATTTTGTTAAAGCTAAATAAAACTTCTAATACCTTTCTTTTAATTTTGGGTCAAATCTGCCCAGGGCATGTCTTTAACAGGTTTCTCAGAAAGTTTGATGCAGCAGAATTCAGGGTGGATATTTTTTGACTCTGTACTGTGTCAAGTATGAAAGTGTACATGTGCGTGTCTCCGTAAATAATGTGGAAGCACTAGGGTGATGTGGTACCCTTCCTATGAGACTGTGAGGCTCCTAAATGTAAGCATGTGTGTGAGAGCGAACGTGTGTGTGTTCTCCATTTGCTAACTGAACAAACACACAGAGGTCGTGTTTGCCCCTCGTTCACTGGGGCGTGTGTTGATTTTCTTTTTCATTCTTCTCACAACTCAAATCTCCCTCTTTCTCTCTCTCCTTTCAGCATTCATGATAAATTCACGTTGGGGATCAGAAAGAGAAAGCTTTTATTTGTGAACAGGTTGCGTACACAGACGGGATCTCTGATGAGAGTCATTCATTAACTACTCAAGTCTCTTTGGGAACGTTTTATTGCTCAGAGGTTGCTATTTTAGGAGACTTTATCAAAGTTAAGTATACACTTTGTCTCATAATTTTCTTTTAATGTTTCTTAGTAATAATTTTCTACAATCTTCAATTCACTTTTTTCTAATGTACAATCTATCAATTGTGATCAAGTTACACTCTAAAAACACTGGTTTACTTTTCAGCCCAAATGCTGGATTAAGACTGCTGGGTAAGGAAGCTGGGTTGATAATCGTTTATAAATCAATAACCCAACTGTGGTGGGTTGGAAATACAGATTTGAAAAAGAGAATTACATGTCACGCGGGTTCAAGTGCATATGGCTTTGTGTGTACTGACACCACTTCACCTATCTGTTTTACCTATTGATTATTACTATTGGCTGTATTCTGTATTGTAGGCATTCTGTGTTTGAACTCATTTCGGATTAATTTTAACCCTGCAGTATAGTAATTTTACGGCTTGGTCAAAACAACCCAGCACTGGATTCATCCTTTTTTTAATCGAGCACTGTGTTGCTAAAATAAACCAATATGGGTTGTTTTTAAAGAAATAATTCACCCAAAAAAAATGTTAATTTGATGAAAATGTACTCACCTTAAGGCCACCCAAGATATATTGAGTTTGTTTGCTCATCAGAACAGATTTGGAGAAATGTAACATTACATCACTTGTTCACCAATGGATCCTCTGCAGTGAATGGGTGCCATCAGAATGAGAGTCCAAACAGCTATATAATAATCCACAACTAATCAACACCACTCCAGTCCATCAATTACCATCTTGTGAAATGAAAAGCTGCTGTTTTTGTAATGAACAAATCCATCATTAATGCATTTTAACTTTAAACCGTTGCTTCCAGATAAAATATGGGGTCCATACATAACACTTTCTCCAGTGAAAAAGTAATCTCACCTGATTCGGGAGAGAAATATGCACAGATCAGATATTATGGATTATGGACTCGTATTTGGCTTCCCAAGATGTTAACTAATGGACTGGGGTGGTGTGGATTATTGTGATGTTTTTATCAGCTGTTTGGACTCTCATTCTGACGGCACCCATTCACTGCAGAGGATCCATTGCTGAGCAAATGACTAAATGCTACATTATCCAAATTTGTACCCATGAAGAAACAAACTCATCGGCTCATCTTCAGGAGGCCTGATGGTTTTATTTTTGGGTGAACTATTCCATAAACTTTTTAGAGTGTATAATTTTGTGATGCATCACAATGTATCATGACACACCATGACATAGATGGCGATACCAAGTCCAACTTAGAGAGTCAAATGCTTCTCTTACTTTGTGCTGCTCTATCTGGGTCAGATATCCCTCCATGTCTCCTGCTATTTGCTCTTTCTCCATCTTACGGATCCGCCCCTCCGTCTGTGTCAGCCAATCAGAGAGCTGCTGGAGCTGCCGTTGCTGAAGGTCCATCAGAACTTCATGAAGTCTGAAGACAGAGGAGAGATGACAAATTCAAGCACACTCTTCAAACAGAAGACTTCAGTAGGAATGTGTGCGTCCGTACCTGGACTGACGGTCCATGCTGGCGACCCTCAGGTTTTCCCAGCGGGAGTTGAGCAGTGTCATCTGCTCTCGGATCTCATCCTCCTCTTCCTCACTCAGGTTGCCTTGAGCAATCAGCTGGTTTCCCGCCTGCAAGACGTTACCCACGCTACTCTGGTGGGCTGTCAATTCCATCATAAACGCCTGAGGAGGCAAAACGACACATCAGTTACCAGGATGACTACAAACCACCTTTACAGATGTCTTAGAGTACAAGTCATTTAGAGTGTTCTAAACAAAAACAAAAAACAAGGTTTAAATATGCTATATTTTAAAGATAAATGCTTTTTTAATGTAAGAAACCCAGTACCTTTTTATGTTTATATATTGGCAGTGATTGTGTGAGAAGGAAAGTTTTCTTATATAATAAATAACCATAATAATTTAATAAAATGTATGCATTTATTTATTTGATACGTTGTCATGTAATAAGCAGCTGCACCGTTTGATGGTTTATTATAGCAAAAATCTACATGAGGGAGAGTATTATGATGATTTTACCATGGTTAATTGTGTTTTAGGCACTGCATATTGCATTTAAAAATATTTTTTCATCAAGTAATACAGTTCATCATACTTACTGTAGGCTTTTATTTTTGCCAAAGAAACATGGGAACGGTAATTTTTTTTTAATAATAAAATGTGTTGACATTACAAAATGCTTAAAGTATGAACTAACCATATACATTTTTTACAGCATTTATTAATCTGTGTTCATTTTCATTTATGGCAATTTATATAACTTTATCCGATGTTTTATAAATGTGTCTGCTTAATTTTTCTTCAATTCTGTATTAATGGTTTAAATAAATAAGAATTAATTTTACTGAAAATTAGGGGTGTAATGGTACATGTATTCCTACCAAAAATTTCCGGTACGGTATGCACGTGTACTGAACAAATCGTTCCATTTTTTTCAGGAAATTCAGATAATAATTGCCGTTTTGGAGCTCTTTGATGAGGTGTGACAGATCGCTGTATAGAAGCCTTGGCAGCACGGAGCGCGATCATCTCTTTCCTCTTTATTACTAGTTTTAACATGAAATAAACATCATCACGTAATTGCTCAATCAGTGTTTCAACCGCGGAAAGATTAAAACAGCTTGTAAACAAAATGTCACGTAGCATTTCATTTACCTCAGGCAAGTCATCAGTGTCCACAGCCCGTTATTTGCTAGAGAAATTAAGTCTAGAGAAGAGCACTTTGAGAAATATTAGAATATATACTTCATTATATTTTACTTTACCAGTTAGTGACGTCTGAATTATTTAATGTATGTTTAGATAAATATTTTATGAAATAAGTTATTACAGCCACTGAGTAAATGATTGTATTTCAACAACAAATATAAATTGTATAATTTAAAAGTTAATTTAAAAACTGCATTATGTTCAATTTACATGTTTGCATACACATTTTTAATTTGAGTGTTGAATATTATAGTTAAAAATAAAGTGTAATTGAATTTAGGTTTGGGCTCTGTTGTTAGTTGTAATCTTATATTAATGTAAAAGTGCTCCCTATAGTTTAGAGCAGAAGCTGAATTTGAATTGTAATTTAATTTATTTAAAGAAAAAGCAATTTGTTCAGTAAACCATTTTTTTTCCTCCAGCTATACTGAAACCATACCGAACCGTGACGGCAAAACCGAGGTATGTACCAAACCGTCATGTTTGTGTACCGTTACACCCCTACTGAAAATGTATTAGGCTAATTTATTACAACTTTTTACAAAAATTGGCCCCTTTGAAATCAGGATTTTGTGTTTTACTATAAATTTATAATCAAAAAAATATCAAATAAAATGAAACTGAAGCTTTTTTTTGTAGTAATTAGTCTATTAAAATGCATTAAAATGAAGATACAACAATTTCTTTACAACATATCATTGCATTTTCATTTTGTCAAAAATGTGCTGCACAACAGAGGTTTACTGATTAAATTCAAGCAATGCTAAAATATTTATGCCATAATTTATTCAAGTTAAAGCAAACTTTTATTTTGGTGGTTTGCCATGAAGATCAGTTTCAGAAAATGTATTTGGCGATAGCTTTGCTCAAATGAAACGGTGAAATGCTGGTGCAGTGACTCTCAGAGCAGCTCTGGAGATGAAGTGCACGTGTTCATGTCCTCTAATAGGGATGTGTCGTGACACTCATTCACACCGTATCTTATGATCTATTCTCGAAACAGAAAAACAATCAAAAAAGACGAATGATTTAACAAACCATTTGCACAGTATCTAAATCTCTGATGTTTCAAGCGGATCCAGAGTGCAGAGACAAACAGGTTCAAGCTTCAGGAAAAGCTCAGTGCTCAGAGGATCTCCAGAGCTTTCCTGCATTTGCCTTGCTTTTGTTTCTGCATTGGTGCCTCATATTAGCCTTCACTTTCTGACAGGAATGTAAACCTCACCCTCCCGCTCTCAGGAGTGAGTTTATGTGCCCCGGCCCTGCTGTCTGTCAGAAGTCTCTCTGCCTCACAGAATTCTTCACATTCCTGGCATGTTCAGAGCATGTTCTCCGACGGGACGGGAACACGGAGAATCTGAACACAGGACATGCTAACACTAAAAGTCCTCAGGTCAATCAGAAAGAGCAGCGGTGGGCGGCTTCATGGTGTGAGGAACTTTGTTAGTTACATACTGAAATCCTACTTAAGCTGCTGCTGCTGATTCTTCTTCTTCTGAGGCTAAATTTAGTCTGTATCTCATCTTAAGAGTTTTCAAGCTACAACTTCCAAAACTCAGGTCAGACATTCAGACTGGTCTGACTTAGGTTGCTATAGCTTTAATTGATCTGACTTATAGTTTTCATAAACCCAAAGATCAACACAATAATAAAAGAAAAACTTTCATTGAGGCAGTCAAAATCTTTGTATTTTGTAAGACTTATAGTGTGTTTAAGTTGTCTATCACTAGTGAAGCTTAACGGATATTCTGGGACGACATGCTAAATCATGTTAGTAACGTGCTAATTTATGCTAGCTATGTGCTAACCATGCTAGCAACAGGTTAAAACATGCAAGAAACACATAAAAACATGCTAACTCATGCAAGAAACATGCTAAAACATCTTAAATCATGTTAACATGCTCAATCATGCTCAATCATGCTAGCAACATGCTAAAACATGCAAGAAACGTGAAAACATGCTACATCATGATAGAAACATGTTAAAACCCGTTAGATCATGCTAACATGCTCAATAATGATAGCAACCTGTTAAAATATGCTAGAAACAGGTCAAAATATGCTACATCATGCTAAAAACATGCTAAGCCATGTTAACATTCTAAATCATTCTAGCAATGTTCTAACATGTTAACAGCATGTTAAATCATGTCCGCAGCCGAATTAAACATTTTAGTAATGTGGAAGAAAATAATAACATTTCACTGACTTGAGAAATTTTCAAAGTTTCAAACAAAGCTTTGTCAAGCCAACATCAAAGTTTGTTACTCATCGTTACCCATCAATTTTTTTATATATCACAGTAATGTTATATTGTTATGTTATAGCTTCCTGAGTAATTCAATGAAATGGAGACTATCAACTAAATGCTAACAATGTTTATGAAGTGTTATTGTGTGTCACATATACCTCATGTGTGTGGAACTGGTCTTTGACCTCCTCCACGTCGTCGGACACGTCGTCCTGCATGTGCAGCGCGTCTTCGGCCGACAGCAGCCAGGTGAGCACCTCCTCCAGCGTGATCTGATACGTGTCCAGATTGACCTCCACGTCCACCTCCGTCAGCGTCCTGGGTGTCTCTGGCCGTGTGCTGCTCACCTCCTCCGTCTCTCCAGCCAAACCCTGCACAGCAACACTTCAGTTAACAGCTCATCTGAATATAATGTTATAGAAAACGTTAAGCGCTATGAATGTGCCAGCTTTCCCACATGTAAATTTCGGTAAGTGTTTCACACGTTTACACAGCCGTGTCTTAGTGTGTTTTCGGAAACGAGTTAAGCATGTTTGCGTTTATGTTCAAAACGCAAATATTGTGGCAGGTGAAGAGACATCTATGATCTATGATGTGATAACATCACACTAATGAATTCTCAAAGGGAAGTGAAGGAGACTTTTAAGAACCAGTGACTTCAGTCTGATTCATTATATGTCACAGCATCCATGTAAAAACTAAAATTAATCAAATTTAAATGTAAAACTTCTTAAGATGGCCGTCTTTTTAACTACAGTTTCTGTTGAGTTTCCTCAAACTGAAAAATTGTTACATTTACAAAAAAAAAAAAATGTGAAAGTACAAAAAAAACGTACTTGTATATATAACCCAAAGATCAAAATAAAATAAAAAAAACATTAAGACAGTTATGCACAATTTCTAATAATTGCCATTACAAAAATAAAATAAAATACATTATTGCAAAGCAATAATTTGTGCATCATGGTAGTCAACTTACATTTAAATTTTGTGGTCAGTAAAATTATCAATTTAAATGTATTATAAAGTGTAGTTTATTTCATTATCATCAAATCTAGAAAACGTTGTGGGATTTGATTTTATTTGTTTTCTCTTTGCTGTATTCTTTGATGAATAGTAAGTTCAAAAGAACAGTATTTATTTTAAATAGAAATATGATCTGTTGTCATTCCTCTATTGCAAATAAACGCTGCTCTTTTGATCTTTTAATTCATCAAAGAATCCTGAAAAAAAAGTATTGCTGTTTCCACAAAAATATTTCTCACATGATACTTCAGATGTTGATTTTCTGCTTTTAAAAAACATTTTCCATTTGTATTGTTTAAAACAGAATTCCTTTTTATAATGCGTGTTTTGATTTTGTGATGAATGTTGACCTGGACGCGTCTGCTGAGATTCACTGTGCATCTGTTGTGAGCTGGCCTAGCATTCTATCATGGAAAATTCCACGTAAAGAAACTATTCCTTTCTTTTCAAAGACCCACAAGAAAATGACTTATGGCTCTGAGCCGCACACTCATAACAAGAAGAGCTGCATGAAGTATCAGCAGGACCTTCAGACGCAGACAATACTGCCACTGGCACGTGCTCTCAGCTGACTAAACACCGGCTAACAGCATAACAGGGCTGGTCATGTGATATCATTCGCATTCCCAGATGTTTATGTCCCACGCCTTAAAAACTGACAGCTTTCCTAAACCCGGCAACCTACATTCCTCAGCACGCCCATGACGGAAATGTCACAGCTCATTGATAAGAGTGAAACACTAATCGACCGCTAATTGTGTGAGTCTGATGGAAATAGAAGCATGTTTTTCTTCATGGCGGGAACGCCATTGTGCTGTATAATAAAAGAGACAGAATCAGGTAATGAACTCATCTGATCTGAAATCTTACATCGGGGAACCAAACAGCACCACACCCGAGAACTCTGGGAAAAATGTCAAAAGTGTATCAAAAGAGAGATATAATGACAATAGAAAGAAGCTTAGACTGATAACTTGAATAAAAAGGCAACAATTCTGTAGGGAGTATGACATGAACTTTACAGCAGGCAATGCCAAATGCTAACTGTCACTGTGACTGTCACTGATGATGTGACAGTCACCAAGACCATCACCACACGCGCCAACCAGAAGCCATGGATGACAGTAGAGGTCCGTGGGCTGCTAAAGACCAGAGATGAAGCATTCAGATCAGGAGATAAAGCAGCCCTCAAAACAGCAAGAGCCAATCTGTCCCGCAGCATCAAAAATGCAAAACGGTCATATGCTCAAAAAATCAACAATCACTTCACAGACAGCAGTGACACACGGAGCCTGTGGCAAGCTATTCAGACCATCACAGACTACAAGCCCCCGCCACAGGCCTGTGATGACGACACATCCCTCCCAGATACACTCAACCACTTTTACTCACGGTTTGAAATGCAGAATGACACACCTGCACAAAAACTGCCCACACCTCCCAACGACCAGGCGCTCTGTCTGTCTCCAGCCGACGTAAGGAAGTCCCTATCTAGGATCAACCCACGCAAGGCTGCGGGTCCCGACAACATACCTGGCCGTGTACTGAAAGACTGCGCTGCACAGCTGACAGATGTCCTAACAGATATCTTCAACACCTCGCTGAGCCAGGCAGTCGTCCCCACATGTCTCAAATCCACAACAATCATACCGGTACCAAAGAAATCACCTGTGTCCTGTCTAAATGACTACCGTCCCATAGCACTGACTCAATCATAATGAAGTGCTTTGAGAGGTTAGTCATGCACAACATCAAAACCAGCCTCCCCAACACACTCGACCCGCTCCAGTTTGCATACCGTCCGAACCGCTCTACGGACGATGCAATTTCCTCCACTCTCCACCTGGCTCTTACCCACCTAGAAAATAAAGACTCTTATGTTAGAATGCTGTTCATTGACTTCAGCTCAGCATTCAACACAATAATCCCACAACAGCTCATAAATAAACTCAACCTGCTGGGCCTTAACAATTCCCTCTGCAATTGGATCCTGGACTTTCTAACCGGAAGACCTCAGTCAGTCCGTGTCGGCCACAACACCTCGAGCACTACCACACTGAACACAGGTGCCCCACAAGGCTGTGTGCTCAGCCCGCTGCTCTTCACGCTGCTGACCCACAACTGCACTGCCAAGTCCAGCTCCAACCACATCATCAAGTTCGCTGATGACACAACAGTGGTAGGCCTCATCAGCAACAACGATGAAACGCACTACAGAGAGGAAGTGGCACAGCTGGCTGAATGGTGTGGCACTAACAACCTGTCCCTCAATGTGAGTAAGACAAAGGAGGTTGTGATGGACTTCAGGAGAAACTCCGGTGATCACCCCCCACTGACCATCGACAGCTCGCCTGTGGAGAGAGTCAGCAGCACTAAATTCCTGGGGGTGCACATCACAGAGGATCTCACCTGGTCCACCAACACCATGTCACTCTCCAAGAAGGCACAACAGCGCCTACACTTCCTCCGCCGGCTGAAAAGAGCAAGTCTCCCTCCACCCATCCTCACCACTTTCTACAGGGGCACCATTGAGAGTGTGCTGACCAGCTGCATCACTGTCTGGTACGGAACTGTACTGCAGCAGACCGCAAGACGCTCCAGCGGACAGTGAACACCGCTGCAAGGATCATCGGTGCCCCTCTCCCTCCATCCTGGATATTTTCCTCACACGATGCTCCAGCAAAGCCAACAGTATCGTGAAGGACTCCACACACCCTCCCACAGTCTCTTCCAGCTCCTACCATCAGGAAGACGGTGCCGGAGCATCAGAGCCCGCTCTGCCAGACTGCTCAACAGCTTTTTCCCCAGGCTGAGAGCGCCTGAACTCAAATCACCCCGCCCCCTCTGAACCCCCATACAAACCCCTACCTCCTGTAACATGTAACGTGCAATTGAGTGTGCTACACACAGGTGAGTGGGCCTGTACAAACCACCTGTAGTAGCACACTCTCCTCCTCTATGCGCACTAGTCACTTTTCACACACACTGCTGTGTGTACACAAATCCCACAAAAGAACTCCGTAATATATGTATGTTTACATGCTCATGCACTACAAATCATCCTGCACTGTTCCCCAGCCAGCTGCTTGAACTCAATGCTTCTCCTTGCACATGTACAGTACTTATCTGAAGCATTCGTATAGTTTGTATTTTTTAGTTTGTATAGGTACTTTTTTATAGATAGTATATTTATAGTCAAAATCTATCAGTAGGATAGTTGTGTATAGGTTTATATTGTCTTACTCCATTGTTGTATGCCTGTATTTATGTAGCACCGTGGTCCTGTGAGGCACGACATTTCGTTCCACTGTATGCCCCCGCATGTAGCGGAATGACAATAAAGCTCAACTTGACTTGACTTGACTAACATACCCAAAAAACATAGTATGACCGTAGTGCATGTACAAAAACCATGCCATTGCCATTGTATTTCCAGCATACCAGTCATAAAACATGGTAATATAATAGTGCAACTTCAAAAAGGGTGTCATTGTCATAGATGTCAAGAACATGGTATTACCATGGTAGCATCTCCAAAAAAAGAGTTTAAAAACCTGGTATTACCAAAGTGCAAGTACAAAAAGAATGCCATTGTCATGACAGATGTCAAAAGCATGGTATTGCCATGGAATCACATTCAAAAACATGGTATTTCCATAGTACAACTCAAAAAAACATGGTATTAACATGATGTAATTGTAATGATATATGTTAGAACATGGCACTGACATGTAGCCACACCCAAAACCATGTTATTGCTACAGCACAAGTTAAAAATAGGGTATCACCAGTTTAAAAAAAAAAAAAAAGTCATTGTCATAATAGACAATTCGGTCATTGGCAGAGCAAAACATGGTTTATTTTTGGTACTTTTCTGTTGGGGAGAGAAAAAAAAAAAAACCTTTAAAAACATCAACTTGAATAATCATCAACTATTTTCATTTAGGGCTGTTTGCAGAACTCAACGGACACGCTTACCGGTGAGACCGACAATCACCATTTCAAAAGACTGGATCTCATCTGAACAAGGGAAAGCTCATTTTAACAGAGCTCTCAAAGAGAAAGGACATTTAAACAATGTTAATAGTAGCAACTGAGTCCTCAAACAAGGCTTTGTTCCTTGAATAAATGCACAGTGAACAGCCCTCATCTGGAGGAAAAGGTCATCTGATGAAAATATTCTGCTGGAATTCCCAACTCCATCCCACATGCTGGATAAAACGCTCTTCTTTCTGTTCGACTGTAAAACAGTGTGTGTTTGGAGGGCGGTGAGCAAAGCTGGAATAAGCAGCAATGAAATATTTGTGGTCTGACAAATGCAGAATCGCCCAAATGCCCCACAGCGTCCCAGCAGATGCCTACATTGACCCTACAAATACAGTAGTCTCATCAGTAAACACTGCACAGACCACCACACAGGACGGGAATCATGAGGATCTTAACTGCGCATCTGATTCCACAAATTACTGTTTTCAGGAAAGCACAGTGAGAACCTCATTTACATGCAGGTGTGAATCCCCTAAATTATCATTCCAGACAGACTCATGTCAATAGCAAATAAGGTATGAGAAGCTGTGCAAGATTATGAAAATAGTCATGCTTTAAGCCTGTTGTTAGGGTTGGCATATAGAGAGCAAAACTAAGGCTGCACAATTTGGGGGAAAATACAATTGCAAACTTTCTGACAAAAACTGCAATTATGACTTCAAGTGTAAAAGGGAAAAAAAAGCTTCAGGTTTGTGGTACTTGCTTTTAGGGCAGCACAATATGATTGTATATTTGCAATATATATATATATATATATATATATATATATATATATAAATAATATTATACAAATATTACCACTGTGTGTAAAATTAAAAATAAGCATTTAAGAAAAAAATATGATAATTTTGTTTTACAGTACAACTGTATAAAAAAAAAAGAAAAGAAAAAAAAGACACTTATGTCTGATAATCATTTTCAAACATTAAGCCATCAAGCATTTTAATTTGGCTGCTCAAGTGTAAATGAACACAGCGTTGCTCTGAAACATGCTATTGAATTAAATTAAATAAATCTAATAAAATCACAATCTATACAATAAGATAAAGGCCTATCGCACTAGGCCACAGCCATATCACCCTGCAGCCCAAGACCGGTTGCCCACGAAGCTAAGCAGGGTTGAGCCTGGTCAGTACCTGGATGGGAGACCTCCTGGGAAAACTAGGTAGCTGTTGGAAGAGGTGTTAGTGAGGCCAGCAGGGGTGCTCACCCTGTGGTCTGTGTGGGTCCTAACGCCCCAGTATAGTGACAGGGACACTGTACTGTAAAAAAAAGCACCGTCTTTCGGATGAGACGTTAAACCGAGGTCCTGACTCTCTGTGGTCACTAAGAATTCCAGGACACTCATCGTAAAGAGTAGGGGTGTAACCCTGGTGTCCTGGCCAAATTCCCTCCACTGGCCCTTGTCAATCATGGCCTCCCAATAATCCCCATCCACTTGATTGGCTCTATCTCTCTCTCCTCTCCACCTGTAGCTGGTGTGCGGTGAGCGCACTGGCGCCGTTGTCCTGTGGCTGCCGTCGCATCATCCAAGTGGATGCTGCACACTGGTGGTGGTTGAGGAGAGACCCCCTATATGATTGTAAAGCGCTTTGGGTGTATAGCAATACACAATAAAGCGCTATATAAAAAAAAATAAAAAATAAAAAAAGCCCTATTTATTTAACCCTCTGGCCCTCTTCTGTCATTTTTGACAGAAACAAAATTTTATATTTTGACATTTTAAAAATCTTAGCTTTGTCAAAAACACTCCTCAAAATATTTGCTACGGATGCGAAAAATACAGAAAATCGAACCATCCGAATTAATTTTTATGACGGACAAAGTCCGTTAAGTCTGTCATAACTTAAATATATTGGGTTTCTGCTGTATGTATATATATATATATATATATGTATATGATGCAGGCACGTCACACGATTTCTCCTCCCTATTTCAATCAGCGTCTGAGCACCTGTCAGCAATGAGAAAACAATTTGCGACGTACTTTAAAGAGGATTATCGCTCTTTTGCGTGGGTTCGAGATCCGTTTGTGTGCACAGCAAACAAGCTATCAATTGATATGCAGGAACAGCTTATTGAGCTGAAGAGTGACATAGACTGAAGGAACTCTTTAGCTCCTCCCTCTTTCGTCATTCTGGGCAGCATTGCTGCAGGAATATCCTGAACTCTGTGACGTCGCCTTGAAGATTCTCCTTCCTTTCGCGTCGACATATTTGTGTGAGGCAGGACTCTCAAAAATGACTGCACTCAAAACGAAATACCGCAATCGTGCACAAATCGAGGATGATTTGAGGCTATGTTTATCAAACATTGAGCCAAGAATTGAGGATTTTTGCAAGGCAAAGCAGGCTCAGGTCTCACATTAACATCACCTACCTGCAAGCTTCTGTAAAAAATGCAGATGATGCCTACTATTAGGCCTAGTAATAATAACAATAATAAAGCATAAATTAATATCAGAGGTCTGGTGCCAATTCCCAATTATAGCAATAGCCTAGTAATGATAATAGGCCTACCTACCGCTACTGATGATGATAATAATAATAATAATAATAATAATAATAATAATAATAATAATGTGGGCCTAAAAATAATAGCCTAGGTCTATCTATCTATCTATCTATCCATCCATCTATGCAAGGTGGTGTGGGGGGTGGGCACTGAGGCCCCAACTGCAATGAACCAGCTTTGGGGGGGCCCAGCTTGCAAAAGGTTGAGAATCCTTGCTCTAGAATATCAGGAGTGCAAAAGAGACACCCACACACACGCACACACATACATATATACACAGAAATGAACTGGTAAGACTGCAACAGAGCAAATTTTGAAAATGTTAACATTTATTGAATTACATTGAATAAAATATCAATTAGTTACAAAATGTCTGTATAAAGCGTTTTATCTATTCCTTTTGTTGTTAATTATCAAATACTGAGTAACAAAAATGCTTACTATGTGTTCCCTTTCTAACTAAATTTTAATGTTTGACAGTTATCATAATGTAAAACCCGATACTTATCTAACCAAAAAATCTAAACCTTGACAAAAAGTAGTTTTTTAAAATGTCTAGACATACATCTAATAGCAAAACCTAAAAAAAATTAAGAATCCACCCATCTCTGACTGCATGTGTGCACGATATAGCACAATATATACACTGCACAACTGCATGACTCACTCTTACCAGTGAAAGCAGAAGGCAGAGAGGAAGAGAGAGAGAGAGAGTGAGTGAGTGTGTGAGCGAGGAAAGGAAACTGGTAGAAGGGGAGTCATTTATTGGCACTAAAGTGTGATGCCCTTTTTCCACCGGCAGTTCCTCATCAGAAAACAACAGAATAACAACAACCGCTTTTTAACTGCCATTGCTTTCTTTTGCATCCTGTGAGCAATGAATCCCATCATGCATGTTCTCTACTCATATATTTGATGAAAAGATGCACCTACGTCTGCATGAAGTCATGACTTCCTCTGGTGTTCACAGTCAGCTGAACAAGCAAGTGGCTGTGTTAAATATATCTGTGCGTCTGCTCTGCTGTGTATAACACTTCATTACGACGTGCCCATCTGAACAGCTGTTAAAACTCATACTTCCCATTTGCCATCGGGACCATCAATATTAGCCGGAGTTTATAAACACAGAGTCATTAGACAGATGCATGAAGGTGTTTGTGGTTGTTCAGACACTAACAGTTTCAGTAATAAGAGGATTTATGCTAATGTCTACAAGCATCATGTCTGGTAACATCAGCTTTCAGTTGACAGACACAGCACATTTTTATTTGATTTGATTATAAATATATTAAATTAACACTACTAATATTATTACTCTGTTCCAAAATTTAAGCTGACTATGTAGGCTGCATTTGAAGGTATAGTAGATTCGTTCATGATGTGAAGATAAAAAACATTTTCATTTTCAAATTATGAAGCAGAATTAGCATGTATCCTTCACAGAGAAGGCTTGGTGAAAAATTGAATTCAAGATGGCGGACAATTACGTCAGTTTTGAATATGACTGATTTAACTCCAACAATTATAGATTAAAAACTAGTTCAGTCTCATTAAAAATGCAGTATTTCAAACAATACGTGTGTGCACCATGTATTTTTATGCTTATTTGAGAATCAGTGTTAGCTTAGCAACATGCTAATACCATGCTCTATTGAAATCAATTGTGTCAAGTGTTTTTTTGTGCAATTAGCGTTCGTGAGCACCACCAAGACGTAGTTTTACATTACAGTAGTGCCAGTTTTATTTGCAGTGCAATGTAAAAGAGATTAGAAAACCTTTCTGTAAAAAAATAAATAAAAAATATGACACTGATGTCATGCAAATGTTCATGTTGGTCTGAACCAAAACCAAACCAAGCATTCACGCCGAATATTCATCTTGATGTAAACAGGCATTTACTCATGGAACAACAACTTCTTCAGCTAATCATACACATAAGCGAGAATAAATAATAAATAATTATTTTATAAAAATATAATTAAAAAGGAAGTAAACACTGTTACCAACAGGGCACTCAGTATTCTGGGAAGTTTGTGTTGCATCGGGAATCATATTTTTTCAAATAAAGCCAAAGTAACACTCATTTTACATACAGAACACAGTGAAAATGGCACGGATATGGCAATGGGCAAATGGATAAAGTACAGCATAATTTCAAATCATGAGTTTAAAGTTTGTTGATCACGCATCTCCAGTAAAGCTGAACTCTCTTCCTGTCAGCGTTCAATACACACAGATCGACCGTCTCGCAGAGCACACGCGATCATGCAGGTTACAAATGCACACTTCACAAGATCTCACAGCTGGATTCGACTAAGTTTGCAAGGTTTGGGAAATTAAATATTCATTAGTCATTCAAAGATTTGTTTAAATGATATAAAGGCGTATTTGCTGAATGCTAACATCAAACGAGAAAGTATTATAATGTTTGCCTTTCTACTATAAATATTATAAAAGCAATCGTTATAATACTTACTGTATACAGCGCAGTCAAAATAAAAGTCATGCCTCGAACGCATTGCCAAACAGAAAAACTTAGCGGCCGATGCTGATATTTGAAAAATGCCAGATAAAAAAAAAAAAAAATCGGCCAATATGTCGGTCAACCACTACTCAAGACCACTGTAATCCAAAGAGTTTTGGATTATGACCATTTTGGCACATGATGGGACACCAATCTGAGACAGTTAACTAACTAAAGCACATGTCTTTTGGGGTAACTAGTGCACTTACAGCGTGTGC
Organism: Onychostoma macrolepis; assembly: GCF_012432095.1. Taxonomy (NCBI): domain Eukaryota; kingdom Metazoa; phylum Chordata; class Actinopteri; order Cypriniformes; family Cyprinidae; genus Onychostoma; species Onychostoma macrolepis. Next base: position 26,949,692 of record NC_081177.1, on the reverse strand, counting down.
ATCCTCGTGGTCCACCTTATAGCGTCTGGGCAGCGTCTCCACCTCTCTGATGTCGTCTATCGTGATGTCATTGGGAAACACAGCAAAGAGTGAGGTCACATACATGATGACGGACTTCTTATCCGGCAACTGCACCGCCACATCTAAGAGAGAAACACACGGAGAGAGAGAATATGAATATGAATATGAATATGGGTGTGTGTTTATGGAGTTCTCTATGAGGCCCCTCTGATTAGTTATGGCTCATGTGAACTTGTGTTCAGGAAAAGCCATGTAATCCAATCAAGTCCAGATGATTAGTCTCAGGATCTGGGCTCTGGAATGTGCTGGACACTGGTTTGTTGACTGGCATTGTTTCATTGGTTTGATTCCCTGCTTCAGGCGTAAACAGAAATCTGACAAGATCTTCAAACAAAGCCAACATCACGTCAGCTGAAGATAATGGTCAAGAACGCTAACGTTTCTGTATGCTAAAGATACATTTCTGCAAAATTCTGCCGCCAAAAATTAAAATTGTCCATTGGAGCTGTGCAAATAATCAAAATCAAAATAATCAAAATCGCGATATGGCTTAGTGTGATTATCAAATTGGAAAGGCTGCAGTTTAATAAAATAAATACACGTGCTGACTGTTTTATAGTGAAGCGTGGCTCTGTGTTCATTTACACATGTATACACATTTATACATGTATATATAGCCCTACAAACAAGCACAGAAAACACATTGCATTTGCATTTTAAATCTAAATTTTTCTCCCCTTGCCCATTGATGGCCTCCAACTCCAACACAATGGATTCGGATGTCCTCCTCTTTGGAGTTGGAGAAAATCAAACATTCTATAAGAGGGTTATCTAACCAGTTTAATAAAGCTTTCAAGCAATATTAGGGAACATATTTCACTGTCGGACATAGACTGAATCTAACCCTAACCCTAATCCATTTTCATTGTTTTCTTAAGCCACACTTTCATTTACCTTTTTTTTTTTTTTTTTTACTATTCTTATGCATGAATTAGTATTATTATTATTATTATTTATCTATTGTATTAAGTGGATTCTGTCTTTTGTTCTGCTATGTTTTCTTCTGTAATATTGTCCTAAAACTCAAAGTTTAAAAAGGAAAGAAAATATTTTTACCAGAAAGAAAAAACATGTTTTTCCCCCAATTCTTGCAGTCCTATTGTCCACTGTAAATAGTGTAGCAATGTATGAAGCACATCTCAAAAAAAGTCATCTCTAAGTCACTTTCAAACAGTTTAGCCTTCATCTGCTCAGTTCAGTGAATCCACATGACTTTAGCTGCGAAATCTTTATGGAAATATTTTGCCCTAATGTGAAATTTCCAATTTCGTGGATATCTATTTAAAGCTGCAGTCCGTAACTTTCTTTGGTTAAATATGATCCGAAATCAATATTTGAGCAAGTACATAACCAGCCAGTGTTATTGCCTTACTTTAGCCCGATTCACAACGGTTAGCTTATAACATTGTTTTCTAATTTGAGTGGTATGGGTAGGTTTTCGCGGGAAATTTGAGCATGGCACTGCGTCATTACGTCACGTCTGTAAACAAAGAAGTTTTTCCATCCACTAGGCTATCACATGTGAGGATCGTGCAGGTGACGGATCGTTTATAGCCTTCTCTCACAGCAGCTAGAATAATTAAATGTACCATTTTGATGGCGGATTGTAATCCAGAAAGGATTGTGTGTTTATGCAACACATGTGAATGAAATTAAATTATTTTCCAGTTTTAAATGTGCTTCTGATTACAGATAGCCTGGGATTGCACAAGATTTATATTTTAAAGAAAACCAGTTCGAAGGAAGAATAATTTGCTTTTTGGGTTAAAATAATTTGAATGGTATGACAATTATACAGTTATACACACTATACTCATAGTCACGCAATGCTGATGTTGTTAACATTAATAATTTGAGAATGAAGTATAACAATAATAATAATAATTTGCACGGTTTGATGTGATATGAGCCAACTGATCGTTATATTTACATCACCATTGGTAGCGCTATTTATGGTAATATGTTTTTCATCAGTTGGTCAGAACAAACATGGCAGACTTGTTACTTGTTCAGATGGCAATCTGGTGAAAATTCTTATTTGGGTCATATATTCCAAGACGTAGGCTAGAATCTGTGATTGCGAAGTACAGTAAATATCCACACCGGCACGGTAACTGACTGCTACACATTCACCTCAAAACATTAGATTCATCCGTGCTGGAAATGTGTCAACTCACAACCCCATGCAAGGAAGATAATTCCTCACAGAGCTGCAATTCCAGGTTTTCAAACAGAGATGGCGACAAAGAGGCAAAACTATGGACTGCAGCTTTAAATGACTATGTCACCAAACAATGGAAAATGTTTGTAGTTATAAGTCCTTCTGCTTCTATTCTGAATTGGGAGCAGTTCTAGTGTCACGATGCTTCTTTACCTTCTGGATCCAGGAGTCTCTCAATGTTGAGCTGATCTTTGGCGAATGTGAAAGCGTGGTCCAGTCGCTCCACTGGGGTTAGATGAACTATTTCCTCCCAGCTGAACCCATGAGGCCTGAAACACAATTCACATCAAGAGTCTAAACGGCTGTTCACACATGCAGCAACAAACTAACCTGCAGTCATTCACCATCAACGAGAGCTGACATGAGCAACAGCGTTCAGTGACGAGATTCAGTTCACTTCTAAACATCAGGTAGTCACTTTGACTACAGAATGCAGTTCTGACTCTTTCGAAACCGAACCGATGTGGGCCGACAACCACATTTCTGTTGTGGTGTGGATGAAGCCCACAGATCGAGAAGATATTCAATATTCTGCAAACTTCTGTCATTCATAGCTACACACCCTTGTGTGTTTGCTTATTAAATATTTGCAGATCTGACAACTCTTCAGGTGCCAATAAGGGTGTAGTACTAAGCTTGGTTTAACACACTTTGTTTAAACCTATTATGCAGATTTCCCTACAATACCAGAACTGAAAAAAATGTGGAAAATGTCTGGATTACATCTGGACCTACCAACTTGTTCTCAATCCCTTCATCCACAAACATTTTACATTGCTTACATAAGTTAATAAAGCATTTAGTGATTAAGGTGCAAACATGCATTAAATCTACTGAGAATTTTTCTGATAATAAATTACAATTAGCTTTGTGTTTTCTTTTACCTTTTCAGTCAATGTTACATTTAAGTTTAAAAATGTGTGTGTGTGTGTGTGTGTGTTTCCGTGGGCTCATGACATGATCCACTCAAAGCTTATGAACACAAACTCTCTTGACCTCTGACCCAATCAATGCGCTCCAGACCCTTTCCCTAGAGAGTGCACTGACAGCAGCCTCCAACATGCCAGCACTGTGAGTGTGTGTGTGTCACCTGAAGTGGTGTAGGATGGCGTTGAAGGCCAGGCCGTCTGCCCAGCTGGTGGTGAAGTTGAGCACGTTGACGTTGTTATAGTTGCGGGTGCAGTTTCTCACCCAGCTCAGCAAAATCTTCTCACTGTTGGTCTGCTGAAGACTGGACATCACATCCTTCATGACGTCCTTGACCTGCGCGCGCACAAATACACACACACACACAGAGAAGATAGTTAGACTATATCTCATAGTCATCTGACTTCATTTAAAAATAAACGTGAAAAAAGAAAAACATGATTTTAATAGTGAAAGCCCATCAGATGTCCTCACAAATCATTTATTGTCATATTTGCTTTTGACTAGTGCTGTCAAACGATTAATGGCGATTAATCACATTCGAAATAAAAGTTTGTGTTAACATAATATATACAGTATGTGCGCTGTATATATTTATTATGTATATATATAACTACAAACACATGCATGTATATATTTAAGAAAAATATGTTGTTTATTAAATATATATATATATATATATATATATATATATATATATATATAAAATACAAGAATATACATATATAAATGTATATGTAAATATTTCCAAAATATATACTGTAGAATAACATATATTATAACATATATATATATATAAAGAATCCAGATTTAAGAGCTTTGTGTGTTTTCTGACCTGCCAGTGCAGTATAATGCTCCAGATGAGTCCTAGAGTGAGCTTATGATTGCCATCGACAATATCAGTCCCGATATTCACCAGGTCCACCTGAAAGAAAAATAAATGCATAAATAAATGAATGCAACAAAACCATAAAAACTGAAAATGTCAAAAATAAACAAACAATATTTTATATATATATATATATATATATATATATATATATATAAACCTTCATTAATAAATGTTCCTGGTTTACTGTGAAAATTCAGTGCATGTTAATACGGGGAAGAAAAAAATAATAAAAAGAAAAATTACAATTACACTTACACTAAAATACACTTTACAGGAAGGTTCTATTTCTTAGCATTACTTAAATATGCTAATTAACATGAACTAATAATAAAAATAATTATTCATTAATATCAGCTAATCCCAACATTTAATAACATTAAAATAAAAAAATTAAAAAAGTTACATCTGTTAATATTATTTAATGGACATGAGGTAACATGAACTAACAATAAATCATTATATTTGTATTGCCCTACATTAACAAAGACACAATTTAGTTTCTTTGTTCAGTAACAAAGATGCTGAATTACTCATTGCATTTACTGTAAAGTATTACCAATAATTATTTTGATAATCTTTCAAATTGTATGTAATAACTCTCTCCACCTCTGAATTACTTTTTGACTAATATAACCACAGTTAAAAATAGATCCGAGTATGACCTACATTATTTCCAACTAAACTCAAAAATGTGTTACATACTGTGTCACGTCATGAATGCCGTCGCATGCCTTCATGTTTCTAACCTGCTATTACTGACTCGGAGAAAAGCGGGCATTGAGAGAGGATTACGGACGGCTGGCGTGATGTGTGTGATTGTGTGTAAACAAGCCTATCTGACAGTGTGTTTACAGGTGTAGATTAACCAAACCTACACTTACCATTCACGCGTTCGACTTAAGCTGTCATGTTTGCTTAGAGAGTCAACCTCAAACATCCCTATCACTGCGTTTAGAGAGCCAGCTCAGCCTCAACATAATCGGTGTGTAATATTCAAAGAACGTAATCAAATCAACAGCAGCGTCACTAAATATTTGGCTGCATTTATGAGAGATTACTGGAGGATCAAACATCTGGACCAGGAGCGATGAAACACCACATAAACCTGCATTAGACCCACACAGATCCGGTTTTATCGGTCAAGAGATTAAAACACAGGAAATCGTGCTGTGTGAATATTCACCGCTCAGCTAATTACAGGGTAATGATAGACACTTATATCGGCCAGGACAATTAATCATCCAACATTAGGCTGTTTTTGAAATGTTCAGTGTTTGAAATAGCTGTTGGAGCTTTTCCTATATATATATATATATATATATATATATATATATATATATATATATATATATATATATATATATATATATATATATATATATATATATATATATATATTTTTTTTTTTTTTTTTTGTAGGGCTGTCAAACACATACTTTCTGTGATTAGATTACTTTTTTTTTTTTTTTTTTTACATTTTCTTTTTATTGTAAAAATTTGACAGCTGAGAGCTGATATTCTGACGGAGACAGAAACACCACTATAATAAACGCACAGCTAAATGTGACATTTATTATAATGGGTTTATGTGAATATTGTTCAGTTAAATAAAAAACTAAAACATTTAATGATAAAATTAATAAAATAAAATAAAATAAAATAAAAAATATAAAAATAAAATAAAATAAAATAAAATAAAATAAAATAATAAAATATTGGTAAGCCCACTAAAGACAATGATCTGGAACATGAGTGAACATGTAAAATGTGACAGGAAAAACACATTGTCTGTCTGACTCCAGGCCATCAAAGTATAAAGACAGAGGACGAAACGTAGAGACCTTGCCGTCAAAACGCCACACTAGTGTCCCTAAAAGACACACAGGAACTGTAAAGCGTTTTAATTAGACTGCCCTTGCTGTAAGTTCCCTAGGCAGCGTCTGTCAGCTGAAACAAGGCAAGAAATAAAAATAATTTTCTCCCGCAGCTGAAGCCCAGAGAGTCACCCAGCAGCAAGGACACATGGGAAGGTAGAGAGACTCACGCTGTTCTGATGAAGGACCTGCAGCACGCGGTTGACGTTGTTGAGGGAGTGGACTCTAGTAGAGCCTCGCTCTTTGGTCTGAGAGACAGAGAAAGAGAGAGTTACGCCATACAGTCACGTTCACAAATGTACAGTAAAAACAGTGCTGTTTCTGAACACGCACCATGATAGTACCGTGGATCCTTTGAAATACCTTGGAATAGTGCGGAGCTAAATAAATTACCATTCAAAAGTTTGGGCTTGATGAGATTTTTTTTACATTTTCGAAAGAAATCTTATTAAGGCTGCAGTAATTTGATAAAAATCATTAATATTGTAAAGTATTATAACAATTTAAAATGTAGAAATTAAAACTGAATATACTGTAAAATGTAATTAATCCCTGTGATCAAAGCTGAATTTTCAGCATCATTACTCCAGTCTTCAGTGTCACATGATCCTTCAGAAATCATTCTAATATGCTGATTTGCTGCTCAACAAACATGATTATGATTATCATCAATGTTATACATTATGCCATTTTGTCATCTTTTTTTTTTTTTCAAAAATAAATAAATAAAATAATGATAATAAATGCATTAACCTCAAACTTTTCAACAGTAGTGTAGTGTAGTGTAGGGCCCCCTTCCCCTCCCCCTACTTTTGGATGATATTCAATATATATCTTGATGTATATTGTATTTGCTGAAAAATTACTTGAAGGTGATTTTTTGTCCAATCAGAAGAACCATTTCAACTAAAAGTTAGCAGCCAATTTGATTTATAATATTTCATGCAACAATTAAAAATCATGTTTTCCACACCGATTTCACTAAATGAACAAAAAAAAACATATGACTGAATCAAGTTTTGAAATGATTTACACCTTAATGACCAAAATCGTCATAGAAAATGTTTAATAAATAAATATTTGATAAATTACCCGGCCTACCTTACAGTACTATGTAAATACTATAACATAATCATTCAGTTTCACAGTCTGATATCAAAATAATGGCGTGCTACTTTACATAAGAGCTGCAGAAGAAGAGCGATGAAGATGAAGCCCACAGCCTCTGTCACTCAAACGCTCTGTGTGTGTAACTCTAAATCAGTGTTTGGTTGAGGCTAAATATAACACACCATTCAGACACAATACACTCGACTGCTATTCAAACCCTCCCAACCATCAAACACACACACACACACACACACCAGTGTGTTTCCAGTCAGTCCCTCCAGGAGATCGAGGAGTTTTCTTCCGTCTCTCAGGTCAGAGAACATGTCTTTGATAGGTGCCTTCCCCGTCTACAACACATAACAGTAAAGTTAAATGCGCATTAAAAATAATATTTTCCGCATTGTTTTTCACCAAATAATCAAAAATCATATAATCACACATCAACATCAAACTACAAAATGTACCTTTTTTTAAATATTGTTAAAATACACAAATAAAATACAAAACAATGCTAATTCTTATTTGATAATTATATTATTATTATTGTTAAAACAATAAATATATTAAAAATGCTGCGTAGAGACATATCTGTCTACAAACTAATCGCTGAATCAAGTTTTGAAAGTGAAAGTGGGAAGTCAACCCAATAATTGACTTCTAGTTATCTCAGCATATTAACAGAATACACACACATTCAGCTTTCAAACAATAACGTGCGCACAGACGTGTTTCAGTCTGCTTCTCATGCGAGCACCTGGAGATTTGCTTTGGTGCTCACACTGCACATAGTGTGACCCATTTTAATAAAAATAAATAAATAAAAAAATAAAAACAACATTAGTAATAATAGTACTATTTTAGTTCATTTTTAAAATATTAAATAAAGTGTGATATTTCTATTATATTAATACTATTATATTTTAAACTAATACAATAAGTATTAAATAAAATACAATTATTTAAAATAGAGTGCTATTTACATGAATTTAATAAATAGAAAGTAAAAAAAAAAAACAGCACTTATTTGAAATAGATGCCTTTACAGTCACTTTTGATCGATTGAATGCATCCCAATTTAATGCGTATTAATTTAAACAGATAAATCCATGAATTTAATAAAATGATACTTTAAAGAATATCTGTGCTCTTAATATTTTCCTCATGTGGTGTCCTTTATAAGACGCTGAAGGTCGAGCTGCGTTGTTAACGCAGTCATGCCTAACATGCACTTCAGCATTGACTATATTCACAATACACTGTAGAGGAACCTTGAGTGCACCGCTGCTTAGGAAGAAATCAACAGTTTGAATATCTCGGAGTTACTCTTCACGTTCAAAGCAGAAGTTCAGAAGTTCAGCACAAGCTCTGTCAGCACTATTACCTTGGAGAACTGCGCGTTGATCCATTTCGTGAAGGTTTTTTTCTGTACGGCATCATGTTCATCTGAAAAACGACAGACACGGGAGAAGAGAGAGAAGGTAAGTAAGAAGGGTTTGTACAGCACAGTAAACATTCATGTGTGAATGAGAAACACTGCTGAGATCTGCAGACACTTTCACTTCCACAAACTGAAAAAAGAGCGACTGACGGATAACAATTCGGATAATTGAACTGAATTCTGTGTACAGTTCAATTAATTAATGGACAAATCCTCAGTAACCAAATGGGTACCGATTCTTAATTTGTTAACTGCAATTAGATTTCTTCCGTTGATCACGAAAGAAGATATTTTGAAGAATGTTCCTAACCAACCATTTGCTGGTAGATACTGACGAGTTACTAATAAGTCAATGGATACCAGCATCAACATTCTTCAAAATATCTTCTTTTGTGATCAACAGAAGAAAGAAACTCATACAGGTTTAGAACGACATGAGAGAAACAAATGATGACAGAATTTTCATTTTTTGGTGAATTATCGCTTTAAATGTTATGGATAATTTTATAATAATTTATAGTGTCTTACTCTCCACACTGCTTAAAGGGATAGTTCACCCAAAAATGAAAATTCTTTCATTAATTACTCACCCTCATGCCGCTCCAAACCCGTAAGACCTTCATTCACCTTCAGAACACAAATTAAAATAATTTTGATGAAATCCGAGAGCTCTCTGACCCTCCATAGACAGCAACGCAACTGTAATGTTCCCAGAAACGTAGCAAGGACATCGGTAAAACAGTCCATGTGACATCAGTGGTTACGAGAATACTTTTTGTGCCCAAAGAAAACAATAATAACAATTTATTCAACAAAATTATTCTCCCTGAGTTACCGTCTTCCGCCGTTTTGGAGAGTATCCCAAAACGTGATCAGAGTTATCAAAAATATCTTGATTTGTGTTCTGAAGATGAACGGAGGTCTTACGGGTTTGGAACGACATGAGGGTGAGTAATTAATGACAGAATTTACATTTTTGGGTGAACTATCCCTTTAATTACATCCACTCCACACAGTTCTGCAGATTTTCCACCCTGCAATTTCCACATGGGTCTACCCTTAACTAGAGGCCTTTAAACTAGTTACTCATTGACAGACATCTTTTAAATTGCTAGAAACCTTGAGGTGTAGGTCAAGTAAGGGACCAATACGATACTTTCTTGTAACTGTCAATCAAAGCACAGGAGGCGGAGTCTGTGTAATGCAGCATCAGATCAAAACATTACAGCATTAGTGTGACATTGTGTCTGCTGTCCATATATCCCATTTGAATCCACACAGAGCCTGTGTGTGATCCTGTTACCGAGGGACAAGATTCCCACACACACACACACACAGCGTGAACCCTAGAGGGATCAAAGGTTAAGACCACCAGCCTGCTGGGTCGCCTGCTCTTTTGAGAGAGAGAGAGAGAAAGAAAGAAAGAAAGAAAGAGAGAGAGAGTGAGAGAGAGAGAGAGAGAGAGTGTGTGTGTGTGTGTGTGTGTGTGTGTGTGTGTGTGTGTGAGTGTGGATGAGGGCCAGAAAGCCAGGAATGCGCTGCAGGCAACAGAAATGGTGTGAAGGAGCGTTTGTACCCCACACACACACACACACACATACACCTAGCAGTGTGACACACATCTCTCACACACAGGAAGGAACCAATCATCATCACTATCAATAGTACAGTTGTCACCGGTCATCTTTACAACACTCTGCACAAATATTCAAATACATACACGGTCAGAATTGTTGATACCCTTGGTAAATATGATCAAAGAAGGCTGTGAAAATAAATGTGCATTGTTAATGCTTTTGATCTTTTATTTAAAAAATAAAAATAAATAAAATCTAAGCTTTCATTGGAGAATAAGATTTTAAAATGGGGGGGGGGAAATATCATTATGAAACAAATGTTTTTTTTTCTCAAATACATGTTGGACACAATTACTAGTACCCCTAGAAAGAGTAAAATATATCTGAAATATATTCCCATTCATATTCAATTTTGAGCACACCAGCGTGATTATGAACATGAAATTATCCAGTCATGGCTTCCTGTTTCACAGAAATATAAAAAGGAGGGAAAACAAAACAAAGGGCAAATTCCCTTAATCATCCATCACAATGAGAAAAACCAAAGAATATATTTCTGATGTGCAGCAAAAGATAATTGAGCTTCACAAATTAGTGAAGTGGCTTTAAGAAAAGAGCTAAAGCAGTGAAAATTCCCATTTCCACCATCAGGGCAATAATTAAGAATTTCCAAACAACTGAAAATGTTAGGAAACTGCCTGGAAGAGGACGTGTGTCTATATCGTCCTAATGCACGGTGAGGAGGAGAGTTTGAGTGGCTAAAGACTCTCCAAGGACCACAGCTGGAGAATTGCAGAAAATAGTTGCGTCTCAGGGTCAGAAAACCTTAAAAAAAAAAAAAGATCAAACAGCACCTATATCACCACATGTTGTTTGGGAGGGTTTCAAGAAAAAAAAAAAAAGAAAATAAAATGCTTTCACCAAAAAACAATCTCCAGCATATTTAGTTGTCAGACACGACTGGAACTTTAAATGGGACTGGCTTCTATGGTCAGATTAAACTAGGGATGTAACGATTACCGGTTTGACGATAAATCATGATAAAATTCACCACGGTTAGTATTACCGTTTCATTTTTTAATTATCATTAAAACCGTATTCGATTACCACGATTTGAACATCTCACGATAAATAAATACTGTCCAGCATAAAGCAGTTTTCAGTAACAGTCTGACGTGCGCACAGCAGCAGAGTAACTTAGTTTCGTTTTGAGTGAAAACACGGCAGAAAAGCTGGGAGGTTTTAAAAGAGTGCTGAGGGAATTATACAAATGAATATATGAATTAATTAATTATATGAATGTACCTCTGAAGTTTCTGACTGTCTTCAGAAACTATTCGATGGCATTTTGTTTTCATCTTCGCTCCATGTAATGCCTAAAGGAAGTGTTCTTAATCGTAATACTGCTTTGTCCACGGAGTTTACGGGAAACAGCTGTATTCAGCTTTTCCATATAAAGCGCCACCTGCTGTCTTAGAGTGGATTTACAGAGACTTATATTTACATTCAGCCTGTGTGCAGTTTCTGTCTGGCCAAAAACGGACCGAATTTGCATGCCTTACTGTAAATTTTGACCAGTTGAGGAAAAACAAGCTTATGTGGATTCTACACATTTAAACAATTCAGATATGTAGAATTATTTATGGAGCAGATCAAATACATAACCATTTATTAATCAATTATCATTTTGACTTAACCCTGAAATGTGAGGGTTACTTTTATATGAAACTTTTTCAAAGCTTTATTTGAACATTTACATTAGATATTTGAACATGCTATTAAACTGTTTTCAGTCAAGATGTCATTTAAAATCCGAACATCATTGGTAATGTTATTGTTTTAGTGATTATGCAAACAAAAAGTCATTTTAGTTGTTTGTTGATTTTTAAATATAAAACTTGGTGAAGGGATTTGTGTGTCTGTACTTTTTGAACATCTCCAGCGTATTTTAATAATACCGTGATAATACTGATCACCGTGATCATTTTGGTCACTATAATCATGATAAGAAATTTTCATTTTAGCTTTTTAGCAGCAAACACTCAAGACGGGTTTGGTGAACACAGGGATAAAAAGTACCCCATGTGTACAATGAAATATACTGCTGTATTTTTGATGTTGTGGGCCTATATTTCTGCTGGAGGTCCTGGACATCTTGTTTAGACGCATGGCATCATGGATTCTATCAAATAGCAACAGATAAAAAATCAATAAGTGACTGACTCTGTTAGAAATCTTATAATGGGCCATGTTTGGATCTTCCAACCGTACAATAATCCAAACACAAACCTCAAAAACAACACAAAAATGGGTCACTGAACACAAAACCAAGCTTCTGCTGGTGATTCCAGTCCTCTGACCTGAACCCTGTAGAAGATGAGTGAACTGAAGAGAAGAAGCACCAACATGGAGCTGTGAATCTAAAGGGTCTGGAGTGATTCTGGATGAAGGAATGGTCTCTGATCTCTTGTCAGGTGTTTTCTAACCTCATCAGGCGTTATAGGAGAAAACTCCTATATTATTTTGGCAAATGGAGGTTTCAAAAAGTATTGAATAAAAGGGTGCCGTTAATTGTGTCCAATGTGTATTAGAGAAAAACATTTATTTCATAATGAGATTTCGCCCCATTTTAAATTCTTATTATCCAATGAAAGGTTATATAGTTCAAGTCATGTAGTGTCTCAGCAAGGTTTAATAATGTTATATGTTATAATTTTTTAATAATAGATCAAAAGGATTAACAATGCAGATTTATTTCCACAGCCTTTTTTGATCATATTTACCAAGGGTACCAACAATTCTGACCACGTGTGTATATTGAAAAGAAAAAAAAAAAACTTGAAAAAGTAATGATTACGTAACTCGTGTTACTTGTAACGTGTGATCACCAACACAGCCCCTAACATTATACTTTTTGATTGTGGCCTGAACATGTTTTCCCGAGATTCACCTGCAGACCCTGCCAATCTGACTGAACAATGGTCAGAAAACAGCAGTGATGAACACACATATCCTGCTCTATAAGTCTTATCACACTCACAAGCAAACACTTGCCTTTTATCTAAACCCTGACATTCCTCGAGTGACTCGCAGCCCCGTTCTTTACAAACACTGTGTGTGTGGGTGTGTGTGTGTTATGAGTGCCCATCAAGCTACACTGCTCCTAACTGACTGACTGAAGGCATTTCTGCTATGCTGCATGAGCACAACTGGATCACAACACACTCGGTGTCCATTAGCAATCCAGAGGAAGGCTGAGGCCAAAGTTCACAAAAGACCAGCACAAAACTGTCAGCATGAGACGAACTGTCTCTATGATTAGGAACAGGGCTCAGTTTACATGCAAAAAAAAAGGCGGCAAACAATTCCCATAGACTTTGAATGAAGGACGGACCCGAGCCATATATAGAGGCCAGATTTTATGCTTTATAAAACATTCCAGTTTACCTGTGTGCTCATTTACATCGCTAGATCACATCTGTGCAGGACCTGCTTATATGAGATATATTTTAACATTCCATAATGCATAAAATTCCCATAATTGAGGCAGTGGTTCCTCCTCCAGTGTGAACTCCTGCCCGAGCTTGTCTGCATGAAGGCAGATGGAGGAAAAGTTCAAGGAAAACACTCGTTTATAGACAGGAATTCAAAAACACAATCATATCAAAAAAAAAAAAAAAAAAAAAAAACACTTTCATGTACTTCTAAAAGTTTGAGTTTGATATGCCAAGTGGACATACATCCACTTCATATCCAGTCCACTGTGAACATTTACTGAAACGAAACTGCAAAAATGACTCCGAAATCATCATGATTATGACAATATAATTTTAAGATCATTAACATACGACCCGCCCACATTTACATGTCCAATCCTATTTAGAATTCAGCGACTAGACTCGCTCTGATTAGCAACACTATAGCTACAATATAATGAGATGTTAGCTAAATCACAACAGAGGTTATTTGCATATAAAATTCTTAAAAGGTACAATAGTCAAAAACTGTCCATAACATCCAGTGAAACGTCCATCTCCTGTTATCTCCCACAACTAAATCCAGCCACATATTTGTTTAGAGCTGTTTTGGCTTGTAAACAGTGCTTGATCTGTGCAGATTTCTCTCGAATCAGATAAAATAACTTTTCACTGTTTCAAGTTAAAAACGTCTCGATGGGATTTGTTTCTTACAAACATGCAGCGTTTGGCTTCACAAGACGTTAACTGATGGACTGGAGTGGTGTGGATTCTTGTGATGTTTTTATCAGCTGTTTGGGCTTTCATTCTGAAGGCACCCATTCACTGCAGAGCATCCATTGGTGAGCAAGTGATGCAAATGACACATTTCTCCAAATCTGATAAAGAAACAAACTCATCTATATCTTGAATAGTCTGGGGGTGAGTGAATTTTCAGCAAATTTTCATTTTTGGGTGAACTATTCCTTTAAAACATTTATATAAATGGCATCTCTGATTTAAGCCAAAATGCAAAATGATGTTTGAGTTGTTAAGTTTCATTCTTTTCCATGAGATGTTTCAAATGGTCCATTTCGATGAATCAGTTCAACAATTTGCTTGCATCACTCAAAAATATTTACAGAAGTTTGTGTGACATCAAAAACGTTAATATTGTTGTATATTATTATACTATTGGAAAACGCACTTTAGTTTTTTTTTTTTTTTTAACTATACTATATTTGACTCGTAGTAAAATCTTACTGGCTAGAATGGCTCAAACGCTATGGTTCTGAAAACACAGAGTCATACAGTATATACAACAACCTCACAACACACTACGTACTAAATATCTGACTTGAACACTAGCACGCTCAATAATTCAATAACACACACAAGCACACCTGTACCTAGAGTAAAACACAACCGCCTACCTCGGAGTTTCACACTCTGTGTAGCCATGGAGTCATAAACCAACAGATGATGGAGAAAAGCAAAGAGAGAACCAAACAAATGATCCTGTCCAACTTCACATTCCTGTCTCCTCTACGCAGTTATAGTAAAGAGTGACAGAGAAACAGAGCGAGAGATCGAGCGGGAGGGAGGGAGGTGGGCACTGGGCATGTATGTTGTGCTCCACTGGTAGAAGACACACACGTCTCTGTGGAACGGCATCCCAGCATGCATAAGAGCGAGAGCATGACCGACTCTGTGGGTCACCCCGACAACCATATGGCAGGTCACCGTGACGACCAAAGAGAATGTGATGGAATGGAATGTTGGAACTATAAAATTTCTTTGAAGAATAAAGTTTGAAAATGTAACACTTTTTGATAAAAGTATTTTACTAAATACATTAAATAATATAATTATAAATGAACATTTTATATATAAAATTATTATTATTATTATTATTATTATTAACTTCATCTGCTGGGTTTTACTGCCTGCTGAAAACACTCACTAAATATTACAATAAAAAAAAAAAATGCTGTAATTATATTATTACCTAATAAAATATAATGTAATAACATTGTATAATATTAATATATAAATTTATAATTTATTGCCGTTTATGCCATGGTCTGTCTGAATACTCGATTCTGATTGGCTGGCAGGTGTTGATTAAATTCGTTGAACTGCACAGGTAGTTCCAGGTCAGTTTAATCATGTTCTATATTAATGCGCTTCCTATAAACATTGGTAACCATAGTACAGTTGTCACATACAGTTACAGTTGAATAGTAATACAGATGAAAATAACCGTAATTTTTATCGTTCGGTCAAATATTGCAGCACAAATATATATATATATATATATATATAGTTAACATTACTTAATGCACTGCACTGATATTAACTAACAATGAACAACTGTATTTTTATTAACTAACGTTAACAGATTAATAAACTGTAATGAATGTTAATTGTTCGTGTTAGTTAACAATGTTAACAAATGACACCTTATTTTAAAGTGTAACCGATTTGTTTTTGTTTTTTTGTGAACTGATGTTCAGCTGTTCTTTTTAATAGTCAACTTATTTTCGGGTCATAAAAGCTCTGTAAACTGTCACAGACGAGAGGATATATCTTTCATTTCAAGTTGAATGCTCACTAAAAACTGACAGTCATCACTTTTTCAGGACATTTCAAGTTTTATTTTGACATGACAAAGCAGTAGCATCTTAGTGGGTGAGTTGTTTACTTACTTTAATTAGACAATAACACCATTTTCTTCATTCAGGCCGAGGGCTCGCACGAAAACAAGAGGCGGGATTTATTGCACAAACGAATCACATGCAATCATAACCGATCATATCCAATTATAGCGCGATGGAGGCATTGCCTCCTCTCACGTGACTTTCCCCCATTCATTCTCAATTACCCCCCACTAAACCCACGGCACGCTAAGGGGTCGCTGTAGAAAGTCAATGGGCCGAGGGGCGGCAAGCCTCCACTGCAACGTTACCTGTGGGTGTCGCTGTTGGACAGTGTTACTTCATAAAAACAAATGACTTTTATACTTTTAATGTCATATTTAGTAATATTTGTGTTGTTTTATTTTTTGTAATATCTATTATTTTCTCATCCAATTTTTTTTGAGGAGACACTGCCCCCACATATATACTAATATTTATATTTCTTCATTTTTGTGTGCATGTGTATACACACATACAAAAATTAAGAAATATTGATATTACAGACTTCACCTCTTGGATTTGATTTTATATTATACATGGGATTTACATATGTACACTACCTCTGATTAAACATGAAGCAGTAACACGCACCTAAAATGCAATAACTACTGATATGCATCAATGATATACACACAATAATACTCACAAACATCCAACAAATCAAAATATCACACTTCTACAATCACAACACACAGCCTGATCAGAGTCTAGAGGATCTAAATGCACATGTACAAGCTTCAGAATAAGCTGCAGCCGAAACGAAACATCTGAAGAGAGAACAAGTGTTTTGTGAATCAGGAAGTAAAAGAGTGCGCTCTTACCTAACTCAGGAAAGGAAAACTTCTTCCTCTGTTTTCTAAAAAAGCTGCGCTTTCTCCACGGCAACCACTTACTCATGTTCATAACATTCACTCCATAGAGGAGGAGAATGAGAGGATAGGGAGATATACAGGGGAAAACAATGTACAGGAACTTCAGATGATGTCCGAGAAGAGTGATGCTGCTGCATGCAATGCATGCTGGGAGTAAACAGAGAAGCTGTGGTGGGTTTCTCAAAACCGGTGCTTGTCAATCAAACGTACTTCACATCCTGTCAGTCACACACCAGACATCTGAGAGAAACATGCAAGTACTAAAACACGAAAACATGATTAAAAAATTAAAAAAGAAGATCAACAACTTGTTTCCTTTTTTTAAACACACATTACTAAAAAAAAAAAAAAAAAAAAAAAAATCTTACTCTTAAACACACACTTGTTCCTAGAGATGAAATAATGAAGAGACTACAGCTGTGCCTCAAAACCTAGCGTGTCGCCCATCTAGACAACACTTTTTGGCAACGTGCCCGAACTTGTCACAGGACCTAGCGCTCTGCCAACAAAGACATTTTAGCAATAGCGCCCTGAATATATCACCTACAGACAGGACTTTTGTGCAACACAAAGGCAAACATGTCTCTCAACACAGATTCTGAAGATATAGACTCAAAATAATCAGAATAAGCATCTCAGCATTTAGCAAGCGTCACAAAAAATGTCAGCGGACAGTGGTTTTGGGTGGAACTCTCCAAAAAAAATTAAGAAACGGCCACCTTATACATCACAACCACAAAAAAACCTCTGAAAATCAGCATCAATGACACTTTTGGCCATCACAGACAACTACCACTCCAACCTTCCAACATTTTAGCATGCTGTCTACCTTATTCGGCAACACAAGGGCAAACAAGTATATTTAAACAATATTTTGAAGCTATAATACACTCAAAATGCATCTCCTTGCAAGCTAGCATTTTAACAAGTTGTCTAGCAAGAAATCATCATAGGCACAAAACTAGCAAGCTAGTAACCTCAAAAAACCTAGCAAGCTAGCATTTCAGCAAGATGTCTAACAAGACAGCATCACAGGCACAAAACTAGCAAGCTAGTAACCAAAAAAAAATAAAAAAATAAAGATATTTGCAGGCTAACATTTCAGTGAGTTGGCTAACTAGACATTAGGCACAAAACTAGCAAGCTAGCAAGTAACTTCAAGTATACCCATCTCATGGTTAAGTCATTATTGCTAATTTTCTATTACATGTTCAGCAGCACTGTTGAAACTTCAATGATTTTGTTGTTGTTGTTGTTTATATTAGGCTATTGGTTTAAAAAGTTACTTGATGACTAATCAGTCATCTGCCATACTTTCCAGTTGTAGTTATTGGTATCAGCAAAATCCAATATTATTAGACCTTATTAAAAAAAAAAAAGTGTCTCAAAACCTAGTGAGTTGCCAATCTAAACAGCATTTTTGTGCACCCCATGTACGAAATGCCTCACAAACCTTGCAAGCTGCCTACCTAGAAAGCATTTTGAGGCAGAGTATGTATTACGCACACCACAAAACCTAGTGACCTGCTCACAGACAGCACTGGTGAGCATCACAGGTGCAACATGAATTTAAAACATACAGAGACTGCCACCTAAACACAATTTTAAGTTTCCCAGGTGTAGGCTAAACCCAGCTCATATGTTTTCCACTGATTTCTTGAATCCCAGAGCACCATCTGTTGTGCGCTCCGCTCCTATC
The DNA here is from genome assembly GCF_012432095.1 of Onychostoma macrolepis. Lineage (NCBI taxonomy): Eukaryota > Metazoa > Chordata > Actinopteri > Cypriniformes > Cyprinidae > Onychostoma > Onychostoma macrolepis. The sequence continues at coordinate 26,930,847 of NC_081177.1, read as the reverse complement.
GGACACGAGTGACTCATTAGGGTTTGGGCTGGGCAGAGTAAATATCCCAAACACGGCGAGGGGTCTGAAAACACATGGCCTATGGATTCATTTGTTGACTCTGTTCTCCTCCGAGGTGTTGCGAAGGTCAGGACGCATTACGAACAACTGAACACACACACACACACACACAGAAAACAGGAACAGAAAGGACTGCAGAAGGTTAATTTCTCTTTCGTTTTCACTTTCCACTTGTGAATGAAGGACACTGGAATGGGTTCTCTATCACGTGAGTGACATCCTGTCTTGTGTATTTATATTTTAAGCAACAGGAATTGACAACACAATGCCAACGTATGTGCACAAATTTTCAAATATATATAATAAATACACTTTATATTTAAAATATTGTATTAAATACTATGAATAATACTTACATTAGTAATAAATTATATTATTAATATAATGTGCACTTTTTTGCACATATTGATCATTTCGCTTCATAAGACCTCAATATATCATCGAGAGCCTCGGATATTAATTTTGTGTTGCCTGTATATGCTTTTTTGACTCTCAAGGTGCCGGCAGCCATTGGCTAGCATTTCATGAATCACCAAGTACCACGCTTTCAACTAAAAAGCTTCTTTACTGTTCTACTGAAGAAAAAAAAAAAAAGTCACCAACATCTTGGATGGCCTGAGGGTGAGTAAATTAACTAATTATATACATTTTTGTGTGAACTATCCCTTTAAAAACAGTTGATACAGTGACAAGTTAGACTTTAACAGTGATCTATCATATGAAAGGCCTGCACTTTGTCACATTTTGGAGGGATAAAGAGGGCGTAGTCTGTGTGATCAGGGTAAAGTGACACCCCATGTTCCCAGCATGCACTGCACCACACCCTGTTCCATGATCAGTGCATCTGAAATTCACCACATCCCTCTTTCTTCACTCTGCTGTCTGACTCAGAGACCTTAACACAAAACAATGTAAAAATAACAGCCATTCAGTCCAAAAACCAAAGAAACTAAATACATTATGATGATTTGTGTCAACATGGAGCTAAAAACTGCAGGAAATTATCTAAAGCTAAACTACCAGAACACGTTCAGCTTTTTTGGTGTACCCAACTCAGATCCATATAAGGGTTAGTTCACCCAAAAATGAATATTCTGTCATCATTTCCTTTCATTCCAAACCCACAAGGCTTTCATTCATCTTTAATATTTGTAATGTTCTTTCATCACTGAAAGTTCACGCAACCAAAACTTTGACCCTATAAAAAGTTCATAAAGTCATTGCAAAAGTAATTGATATCAATGGAGCGGTTTATTCCAAGTCCACGGTCACTTAATATGGACTTAATTTAAGCTTTTATTCACATCTGTGACCCTGGACCACAAAACCAGTCTTAAGTCTCTGGGGTATATTTGTAGCAATAGCCAAAAATACATCGTATGGGTCAAAATTATTGATTTTTCTTTTATGCCAAAAATCATTAGGATATTAAGTAAAGATCATGTTCCATGAAGATATTTTGTAAATTTCCTACCGTCAATATCTCAAAACTTAATTTTTGATCAGTAATATGCATTGCTAAGAACTTAATTTGGACAACTTTAAAGCTGATTTTCTCAATATTTAGATTTTCAAATAGTTGTATCTCAACAAACCATACATCAATGGAAAGCTTATTTATTCAGCTTTCAGGTGATGTATAAATCTCAATTTAAAAAAATTGACCCTTATGACTGGTTTTGTGGTCCAGGGTCACATATAAGCATTGAGCAACACATAGAGCACATCAAATACGGTAATCAGAAGCTCAACTGTACCTGCTTTACACTCAAGAACAAAAAAATAAATGATGAGAGAATATAATCTTCATGTGTGTTCTAAAGGTGAAAAACAGTCTCACGAGTTTGGAACAATATGAGAGTGAGTAAATGATAACAGTGTTAATTACTGGGTGAACTCTAAACTACATATTTCACTCTATGGCCAGAAACATAGTGAAGAGCATTTCAAATGAGTCCCAAAAACACACACAGATCTTAGACCAAAGCTGGTGTGTTTTTATCTTAGCCCAGTTAAACACCAGCCTGGCCAGGCTGCGAGACCGTTTATACCAGCTAAGACCAAGACCCGTCTAATTTTCTGTCCTCTCTTTTAACACAGCTCTCATGTTGTATGAGAAACTCTGTCACTATAGCAACCAATGTATTTACACCGGATATTGACGACACTCTCTGAACAAACAGATCAGATTTCATCACTTACAAAACAACAGTGCAGACGGTCAGTCCCGAAGATCACAGAGGAAAATAATTAACAAAACCAAAGCCAACTCCACACACGAATGATGTGGACGTGCTGACAGACAGGAGGGGTTCACACACACACTCCTCTGTGTTTACATATTATCCAAAGCAGACTTTCAATCAAATCTGAACTGTTCTCTACCAAGGGCCTTCAGAACAAATGAATTATGCACGTGTGTGTGTGTGTGTGTGTGTGTGTGTGTGTGTCTTGTTTCCTTCACTGAACAGCAACAGGTTAGGCTATGTGAAATGATTCACTGTGCTTTTCCAGTGCCTATTCCACCAATGCACATAACTTATTTCACAAAATGTCATTGTCTCTAGATGTTCAGCTCACACACTCTCCTCAACGATTTTCCAGCACACACACACACACGTATAATAATCGCCATAATGATGGCTCTGAATATAGACTTTCCCTTTCTCAGCTCACCACACCCTCCTCAGACATTCACACACACACACACACACACACGCGGGTGTGACAGTCAGCACGAGGGAATGCAGGAGCGGTCTTCACTTCTCTCCATTTCTTCTGGCCTTTCTTTCATGCCTCTTTATTGTTTGAACTCCATTTAGCGGTGTTGTTTACTAAGTCAATCATCACTTACTTCTTAATAAATTAATTTGTTTTCTGCTCCAGATATCCACTTTTCAAAATAATGCATCAAAATAACTAAATTTCAACTACTATTTTCAATGTCAACTGGTCTCTCACATCCCTACTTTTGTTGACATCAGTGATGTAAATTTTAACCATTTGATGGAAAATAAGAACAATTCAGATAATAAAGTATCTGGAGTTATTTGACTGTTTGATTCATAGTTTAAAGGGTTAGTTGAAAATTGTGTCATTAATTACTCACCCTCACGCCGTTCCAAACCCGTAAGACCTTTATTCGTCTTGGGAGCACAAATGAATATATTTTTTTTGATGAAATCCGAGAGCTCTCTGACCCTCCATAGACAGCAACACAACTGAATTGTTCCCAGAAACAGTGGTTCGACCGTAATTTTACGAAGCTACGAGAATAATTTTAGTGCGCAAAGTAAACAAAAATAACGACTTTATTCAACAATTCTTCTCCTCCAAATCACATCTTCCACCATTAATGAGAGCACCGCGATATGCGCATGCTTTCCTCTGAACAGTGCAGAGGCACTCTTGTAAAGTTGTTATTTTTGTTTTCTTTGCGCACAAAAAGTATTCTCGTAGCTTCCTAAAATTACAGTTGAACCATTGATGCCACATGGACTGTTTTACCGATGTCCTTGCTACATTTCTGGAAACATTTCAGTTGCGTTGCTGTCTATGGAGGGTCAGAGAGCTCTCGGATTTCATCAAAATTATCTTAATTTGTGTTCTGAAGATGAACGGAGGTCTCACGGTTTGGAACGACATGAGGGTGAGTAATTAATGACTGAATTTTCATTTTTGGGTGAACTAACCCTTTAAGTATTTCAAATGAATCACATATGCACACAATGTTTTTGACTGTCTTCTTTCTTACTTTAGACTAGTCGTAGCGCACATCCCTAGCATAAACACACTCTCTCAGGCATCTATACACACTAAATTCCCACACTTGTGTTTTTTTTTTTTTTTAAATATTAATTTCAAATGAATTGACCGCTAACTGCTTTCCTCTCACAGTCAGATGAATAATACAATTCATTCTGAGAGTTCTGAGTGAGTCGACATTTTCCACACAGTGAAATTTAGTGTGGGCTTTGGGTCTCTCAACTAGACACACACACACACACACACACACACACACATAGAGGCCAGTCAAGATGGAGTTTAATGAGGCCCAAAACAATAGACAAGCTATTTGGTGCTTCCTGCTTCTATTACTACAGTTTCTCATTCAGTAATATCCTGAATACGTCCTGGTCACACACACACAAGCCGGACAATGACAGCAGCACAACACAGAGAGAGAGAGAGATGTGTGCGTAATGAGATCGCCTTGGGTGAGTTTCCTTTATTTGCTTACATGGTTTTCCACGGTTCAGGGTTTCAGGTGACACACAAACACATGGTGTCCATTTCACAAGAACAATCTCAGGTAATAAGGTCACTGAACTCTCGGCAGGGTGTCAAAAGCGCAGTCTCAGAACAGAGCTACCCTTCACTGGGTCAGTCTCGCCCTTTACCCAGCATGCTCTGCAAAAACCTTGAGTCAGAGGACACGCTGAGATATAAAGTCACATTGCGAACTCTGAACTTACTTTGCGAGATATGAAGTCACAATTATGAGACAAAAAAAAATGTCGTTATCTATTTTTTTTTTTACTCTGAGGCAGACACGGGTTTCTATAAAGTCCTGCTGCAATACACCACCAAAACATGCTCTCCTTCACTAGTCAAACAACGGGCACTAATTTCACTTCCACACTTTCACTTTTTACAGAGTACTGCAAAGAGTTGTCAGCTGACAGAACACAACAGTAATATGAAAGCACACACAGGTCAGAGACGTCATGCTTATAGAGCTCCCCTAGTTCATGACGCACACAATCACAAAACTACACCGCGTGCATAATTATCAGGAAAGCTGATATTCTGATCATTTTTTTTCCAAGCACATTTTACCAATTCCAAACCACATCGATCTTAATAACTACTATTAATTTTGTATTTAATCATTTATAGGGCTGCAACAACGAATCGATTAAATCGATAAAAATCGATTACTAAAAGCGTTGGCAACGAATTTCATAATCGATTCGTTGTGTCGCGCGACGCGGAGACGTTTGATTATTAAAAAAAAACTTTAGTTGAGCGCGGAGCGGAGTGAACACACTCGGTCTCTCTCGCGCACGGATGCTAGCAGAGTTTGGCGCCTCATAAATAAAAAAAAAAAAAAAAAAAAACGAGCGGAGGTAGAGGAAAGATACATGGCGGAGGCAGAGAAATCCGTGCGACCCAAGTCATCCAAGGTGTGGGAGCAGGGGCGGCGTTTGCGTATGGCAGAGTATGCAGTTGCCATACCCTAGCCCAGTCAGGTGCTGTGAAAAATTATCCAAACTTGAGTCGCTTATAATTCGTTTTATTATTTTAAATCAGAGAGTTTTAAAAATAGTAAACCAATGATAAGCATTAAAATAACTTGTCAGTAAAACTTAACGCCATTGGATCATCGAGCTCTCAGCGAGACCTCGTACCTTCACCCGCCTCCGTTCAGATTGACGCGCCGCGCACAGCCTGGAGAAGATGAGATCTCTGCTTTTCGCAATGCAAGGGTGAATAAATAATTGGTGTTTGAATAGTACAGCGTTTTCTTTACTCAAACACTATGTCAGTAAAGGATAATGTTTTTGTGTGTTTGAAGAGTGGAGAAGAATTAGTTATTTGCTGTCTATATACGTTTTAAATATCCTGTGCATTATGTGCATAAGCGCTTAATTTGAGATTTTGGCCAAGTGTATTAAACGACAAGAAAAAACTAAGCGCCCATATAGCTACAATCAAAGTTATATAACCTGTAAAAGTTGATGAAAGCATAATGCACTTGCTGCTTCAGATAACAGTTACAGCCGTTCTAACGACAGACAAAACACTCCATCTCCGTCATTCTCTGGTCAAAAACATTATTAACTCCATTTGAGCTTGATTTTCATATAATGTTAAGTGCAGGTGTCTGATACAATACCAACGCTAACGACGCAGTGTTGTTAAATTATTTAATTTTTTGCACTTCCCCCAAAAGTCTATATATTTGGCAGATGTAAAGCATACATGTGTATGTTTTTTGTGTTAGTCCATTTTTATTTTATTTTATTTTATTATTATTATAACAGCTCAGGGATGTTCAAGGAGCAACATGTTTGTGCACTTTCTAAAGATTTTAGTTCTGTTTTTGAATAAAGGGTTGGAAATGAATGCTTTTCTTTTTTTTCTTTTTTTAATCCGATTCATCGATTAATCGAAAAAATAATCGACAGATTAATCGATTATTAAAATAATCGTTAGTTGCAGCCCTAATCATTTATAAGTGATATATAATTGTCCATGAAGGCTGGAAATTAAAAAGTAAGTTTTGGGAGATCATTTTTAGTCTATCTCTGCAAGACAGATTTTTCAGGATAAGAGATGGACTCCCAAAACTTACTGCCAGATTCTGGAAGATAAATTCTTGAAACAGTGGTACAAGAGGATGTGGTGCTGGTCCTTCAAGAGTCACTCTTAACTTATCTGTCTATAAAGTCTATAAAAATGAGTCTTTGTGTATTTCACAACACTTCAGCTTGTGATTCTTAACAAGTGAGGGTCATTTTTTAGGATGTGTTTTTTTACCCAAGCAAGGTCTCTGAGAACCTGACACCTTGTAATTCTGGAGACTCCAGGAAGGTTGCAGTTCTGGAAAATGTTGGCGCTGGAGACTAAATGGTTCCTGATGGTTTCACACCTAATTCTTCACATTAATTCTTAATTCTTTTGCAGTTAACGTGTCTTTTCTTCTCCATCTGTTTTTTTCTGACCGTGCTGACCCAATGAGCATTTCGCTGTCCAAAGTTCATGCCTTAACTTTGCAAATTCTAGTATTGCATTAGTATTGCTTCCTTCTCATGGGCATTTAATAACTTTTGACTTTCAGTCTGAGTTAAAACTGAGTTTTTTGGCTCATTTTATCTGTAAAAGAGAACCTGCCTAATAATTACACACAGTTTTTCACTTCCAGCCTTCATGGACAATTATATATCACTTATAAATGATTTAATACAAAATGAATAGTAGTTCTTAGATTGATGTGGTTTGGAATTAGGAAGGGAAAGTAATCACCGGATACCAAAGTTAGTGGTACTGAGTTAAAATATATTTACAGCACTTGCAAAGCAGACCTGCAACGATATTTTTCCAAAATTTCAATCTTTATTGCTATCTATTTTTGGTTTTGATAAACTTCATAGCAGGAAATTTAAAATGAAGCTCACTTAACAAATAAGCTCCATTCCACCAATGACAAAAATAATAACAATGAAGTCTTGATTATCTTTCTAATTATTTCAGAATAGTCAAAAAAACGACACAGGGGAATGATATAATTTGAATGGCCTTCAAAGCGATTTTATTTAGTTGATGAACAATAAAAACTTTGACAGCCAATCAGAATCCAACCTACTCTAAAGAGCAGCAGACGAAAAAATTGCAATGTCCACTTATAAATAAATGCAATACAAGCAAACCGAATTATTACAAGTCTTTTGTGCATCTATTATCAATTCAATTCTTTTATATATATATATATATATTCAAATGATTAAACGCAATTAATCGCATCCAAAATAAAAGTTTGTTTCCATAATGTATGTGTGTACTGTGTATATTTATTCTGTATATATATAAATACACACACATGCATGTGTATATTTAAGAAAAATGTTACATTTATATATTATAAATTATGTGAATATAAATACATGTAAATATTTTCAAAATATATGCTGTGTATTTATGCATAATAAATATACACACTACACACACACACATATTATGTAACCAAAAACCTTTATTTTGGATGCGATTAATCGTCACATTGACTCTTGTGCACAGACAAAAAGTCTTGCATGCTAGATGTCACTGCAACAGAAATGATAGCTCTGATACTGCTATTCCTAGTTTACACACAACTAAAACCTAAAACCAAACTTCCTTAAAAAAAAAAAAATTCCTTTACAGTATTCCTTTGCAGCCCTGCAGGCACTGGTATTTTCTTCAAGAAATGAAAATCAGATAAATCTGCCCTTTAACAGCATGCAGAAACAAAACAGACAGTAGTTGAGAGTGTTATGTCACTCAGACCCTTTTTTCTCCCATCCAAGCAGGCAGTTTTTAAGTAGAACAAGCTGCAAACTGGATCAGACCATCCAGTCAGAAGTCTGGCTCTGCTGCGAGAAAAGGCAGTGTATCTGACAGACAGATCTGGCCATGAGCATGGCTTATATAACACTTGGCTGCTGTAAAGAGACCCGTCTCACCTCACTTTACAATACACTGTGTGAGAGAGGAAGAATGTGAGCGTTTTTGGATGAAAGAGAGAGGCAGAGACGAGGAGGAGAAGACGTGTTAAACAGAGGAGAACTTCAGTGTGTGTGTGTGTTTGGCTCTATCACGGCCCTGAGTGAGCGGGCAGAGCTGCCAACCTGTGCAGACAAATTAGTCCAGACAAATTATAGCACAGAGAATGTGCCTACAGCAGAACTACATTACCCAGCATGCATTACCCAGGGGTCAGAAAGTTTTTTTTTTTTTTTTTTAAAGAAATTCATACTTTTATTCAGCAAGGAGGCAATAAATTGATCAGAAGTAACAGAAAACACATTTATAAAGTAACAAAAGATTTACATTTGCAATAATACTTCACAATATGTGACCCTGGACCACAAAACCAGTCTTGAGTGTCAATTTTTCCAAATTGAGATCATACAAAATCTGAAAGCTGAATGAATAAGCTTTCCATTGATGTGTGGTTTGTTAGGATCTGAAGATATTTGGCTGAGATACAACTATTTGTAAATCTGGAATCTGAGGGTGCAAAAAAAAATCTAAATATTGAGAAAAATCACCTTTAAAGTTGTCCAAATGAAGTTCTTAGCAATGCATATTACTAAATCAAAAATGAAGTTTTGATATATTTATGACAAGAAATTTACAAAATATCTTCATGGAACATGATCTTTACTTAATATCCTAATGATTTTTGGCATAAAAGAAAAATCGATCATTTTGACCCATACAATGTATTTTTGGCTATTGCTATACCCCTGCGACTTAAGACTGGTTTTGTGGTCCAGGGTCATATATTAGTTTCTACTAGTGTTGTCAAAAGACCCGGTACTTCGGTACCAAGTCGGTACTAAAAAAGTGAAAACGTAACGGTACCAGGTTTTTTTAAGTACCGGTGGTACCGAGTACCCGGTCAACCCGGTTCTTGACGCGTACGGCCCGATGATTTCCGCGATGCAGAAAACGCGGACGGAATCTCGGAATCCAGTTATAAAAACGGAATTTACAGTTTAGCACGGAATGGTCACGGAGTTTGTCAAAGTTTGGATGAATTAATCAAAAGTAGGTCATTGTACTTAAATCAAATCGCGACGTGGACTAGTATCTGTAAATATTAAGCTGCAAAAGTCGATTCAAATATGAATCCCGCATGTTCTGCAAGTCTCTGTGTGAGTGAATGAATGAATGGCAGAGACACGCGGTTTTTTCTTTTTTTTACTACACACACTGAAGCGCGCCTGATGCTCGCGGTGATTCATCATCTGCCGTCTCAATGAGGACATAAATACATAAACAACATCTACAGAACTGCTCCGAGAGTCCCCTCGCGAGCATTTTACCGTTTCATTGAGTAAAACCAGCGTCATATCATATAGCTACACAGAAATGTAAAGGTATTCACGGCAACCCGTCAAAATAAAAGTTCATCTTAAAGACATTGTGCCAGAAATATAATTATATATATATATATATAAAAAATTATTTATTTTTTTATTTTTATTTTTTTAAAGAAGTCACAATATTTCTTCCATATTTTAATTTTAATAGTAAATCCCCTTTATTTACCAAAACAATACAATGTGTTTCAATTTAATTAATTAAAAGACAAATTAAATTTGAGTGAAACTTGTTTACTGTTTTTCATACTTTTATTACTTGCGGAAAAACTTGAAACACAATTTAAATAAAGTATAAAGAATGGCATTGATTTTTGTACATTTTTATTTTTGTTTGACTTTATTAAAAATAGTGTGTTTTTTTTAATTAGCATGTGGTACCGAAATTGGTACCGAGAACCATGGATTTTGACTGGTATCGGTACCGAATACTGAAATTTTGGTACAGTGACAACACTAGTTTCTACAGTAGGCCTATTTATAATCAAACAAAAACAGCTTTTGTGAGCATAAGAGACTTCTTTAAAAAAAATCTTACCAGTTCCAAACGTTTGAACAGAGGTGTATAGACAAAAATCACTATATGGATGGTGACCAAAATATTGACGACATGAAACAGCGTTCAAAATGAATGAAATGTTCATATTGTAACATTTTTGACTGGCATAAAATCGCAGCAAAAGATCTGATCCACATTGCAGCTTATTCTCAACAAGAACTGGCCACTAAAATAAAGTGACTAACCATAGTTTGGCTCGTTTTTATGAGATATTTAGTGTTTTATGAGGTATTTATTGGAAACGGATTAACACAATATTAGTAAACCGCAATATTGTAGTTGAATAAAACTTTTTAACTTTTAATACAGGTTAACAGAATTAAAAAAAAGAAAAAAAACATATATAATAATTGCAATAATTGTGGAATATACAGTTCTACTCATTGATATTCATTGTACTGCTACTCTGACACATTTTACAAAATTCTGACAGTAACCTAGCAAATTTAGTCAAAACCAGAGATTAGTAGCATTAGTTCATTGTGCCAATCTGGTATCTTTTAATTATGATTTGGTTTCCAGCTGGACTGGTAAAACCTGTGCACCCTGACACAGGACGTTGCATAAAAAGTCAAGCAGACTAGAGTTTTCCAGATTGAGAAAGCACTTCACATTTGTGTGTATAATATGCAGTCGATTAGTGACTAAACAGTTAATAATTAAACTAAAATCTTTTCATAACAGTGGCTTACCCAGGAAAACCCTGAATCCAGAACACACATTAAATATCATCATACACACGAGCTGTTAATAGCTAAAGTATGACAAATGTTGCAGTGAATGAAGCAGTAATTTAATAATGGGACAGTTCCCTCAGAGAGACACCTTTGTACCTTATTTCCCCCCTAAAAGGTTCATATTAGTACCTTAAGGGTAAATATTAATATTTAAATATGCTGAGGTTCAAATATGCACAGTTTAGGGCTGGATAAAGTACAAAGTTGTCCTCTTTCAGGGCTCTGCCCCAGTGACAAGCTGTTGTACCCCTAAAGGTACAATAACTGCGCTTTTTTTTTTTTTTGGGCAGTCGTTGTTACTCCAGGACAGTGACCTCTGTTTCGTAACACATGCAGGAAAAGCTCCATAAATGAAGTCGACGGTTTCTTTGTTCCTCAGATATCCGCTTGATTAATGCTGATTTAGAAGATAACACTTTCGCGTTTTGTTTTGATTGGCTCTTCCATGAGCTGTGAATTCACAGGATGCAGTTTTATGAGGACTTCCTCCTCTCTTATGCTAGTAAAATCATGACAGGAGTGTGTGAGTGTGAGTGTGTGTGTGTGTGTGTGTGTGTGTGTGTGTGTGTGTGTGTGTGTGTGAGTGTGAGTGTGTGTGTGTGTGTGTGTGTGTGTGTGTGTGTGTGAGTGTGTGTGTGTGTGTGTGTGTGTGTGTGAGTGTGTGTGAGAGAGTGTGTGCGTTTTTGTGAAAAGTCAGGACATAGATTTGTATAATGACAAAGGAATGACAGGTATTACAAGGTGAAGGTGACATGTCAGGACATTGACCCATGTCCCCACTTTTCAAAACGCTTATAAATTATACAGAATGAGGTTTTCGGGGGAAAGTTGAAATGCACAGTCTCCTGTAAGGTGTAGGGTTGGTGTAGGGCAATAGCACATACAGTAAGTACAGTATAAAAACCATTACGCCTATGGGATGTCCCCACTTTTCACAAAAACTAACATGTGTGTGTGTGTGTGTGTGTGTGTGTGTGTGTGTGTGTGTGTGTGTGTGTGTGTGTGTGTGTATGTGTGTGTGTGAGAGAGAGAGAGAGAGAGATATAAAGAAATTCCTGCGAGCTGCTGCACACATCAGCCATGACCGAACTTGAATCCCTCCTCAGGAAGTACACAGAGGCAAGAAAGCATCATCAGTCAGTTCGTTATGTCTGAAGGTTTTGAATTAGTATTGCCCTACACCAACCCTACACCTTACAGGACACTGTGCATTTCAACTTTCAGATTAGTAATTAGTATTTGACCATTATGGTTTTTTTTATGACCAATGCTGACATCTTAGAGAGAATGGTGGTCAATGATATAAAGCTGATACAATTATCACATTATTAAATTTAGGGACAATAAAACCACAAGCATAACAATTACTGAAATCAAATATTTATTTGATATAATACTTAGTAAATTACAAATAAATTATTTGAAAATAAATTATATAAACTTGATAAAATAAAGTAATTAAATTACTTCTTGAAATTTTAATTTTATTTTAATTTAAGTAAATACAGAAGATTAGATTGTTATTATAGCATTTGCTGTTCTATTACTAATTACAGAGACAGTAAACTAATAAAGATGGAGAGAAGGAGCTCCGGTGCTGTCAAAACGCCATCATATCAGCCAAACAAAAATAATTATGAGCCAATGCGGATCATTTAAAAATGCCAAATATATGGGTCATCCAATAAAAGTTATTTCTGTTAGTTTACTGTATTTGTTTGACAGTTCAAAAAACAAAATGCAAATGCAAATACTAATACTTTCATTCATTGTCAGCATTCGGCAAATATGCATTTACATAATTTAAAGTCTTTGAATATCTAATAAACTTTTAATACCAAGAACCTTGCAAACTTTAGCGAATCCAGTGGTTGATCTTAAGTTCGCATTGTAGCCTGCATAAAAATGTGCGCATCGGGGTCAGAATAATAATAATAATAATAATAATAATAATAATATGATTTTATATTAAAAAAAAAAAAAGTAAGTTAAATTTGAGTGAATATTATGTTAAATTACAGAAATTCTTGTGCATGTGTTAAGATCTTTAAACTAAATGTTGTGATATAAAATACGTATTGACCACCGGCCACCAAGATATCGGCATCAATATCAAATCATACTGATCATATCTAGAAGATTTGATCACACCCACAAACATCGGATCACATCCAATATCTCCACACCCATTAGCAGGTGCTGTGTGCCAATGCTGCTCATTTGCATAAAGTTAAATATGTGCGCTGGACACACCTTCATCACACTGTCAATGATTGCTGTCACTCACGTCGCTGGAAATCACCAGCTCTATATGCAAATGATTGACTATCAAACCAGCTGCCTTGCTGCTGTAAATCAGTGCATGCGAGAGTGTCCTTTAGGATCTGCCGTCATACAGACACATCACTGACTGACCAGCCAGAGGGGTCAATGACTTCCGTTTCACATCAGTCATCTTTCCATACGATATCATTTCCTTTGGACACACACGATCAGTATGTGCAAAGTGAGCATTGGCAACAATCCCACAGTTCACTGAACTATAGTTAATCATTATTCCTCCACATAGGAACATCCAAACATTAACAAGAGTTCCAACTAACCTGAGGGGGTTATTAAAAGTCTCTCCACAACAAAAATGACATGATTCTGTTAATATTCCAAATCAAAACAAGGCCTGCGGTTATAGACCTGCTTTAGATGGTGACTGAAAACACGTGACCATGTCTCTCTCTGCAACATTTTCCCTGGCAGCTCCAACCCAAGAAAACATAACTTTTGCCCGTTTCTAGGAGACCGGAATCCTTACAGAAAGAAAGGCATTGTGGTCTGGAAAGACAAGCGCTGTAAATCCACAGCCTCAGTGGAATTCCAGCACTCCCAGAGAGAGAGAGAGAGAGAGAGAGAGAGAGAGAGAGAGATACCTGACAGCAGAGCACAGCCAAAGCACTAACACCTACAGAGCACCTCATAGACATCCTGTGCTCTTCTCTTCATTCCTGTGTTCAACTCTATGGAAGATCTTTCCAAAAGTAATTGCGACTTTTTACCTCACAATTCTGACTTTTTTTCTCACAATTGCTAGGTATAGAATCAGAAATGCAGGATATAAAAGTCAGAGACTTTTTTCTCTCAAGAGTTTATATCTCGCAATTCAGAATTTTTTTCTCTCAGTTTATATTGTGCAATTCTGACTTTTTTCTCAATTGAAAGTTTATATCGCGCAATTCTGACTCTCGTAATTCTGACTTTGTCAATTGAAAGTTTAAATCTTGCAATTCTGACATTCTCAATTGAGAAAGTCAGAATTGCGAGATTTAAACTTTCAATTGACAGAGACTTTTTTCTCGCAATTGACCGTTCGCAAAGAGCTTGATTGACAGGCGATCTGACCAATCGGATATTATGTGCCGCCGCTGCTATCCGCCATCTTGCCCGACAGCTACAGCTGTCCATAGAACTCCATGTTAAAACGGGGTAAAAAAGATCAACGGAATTGAAGCTTTTTCAATATAACTAAATATAAATATGTGCGGAGGGTTGAGCTGTGCTGTTGTTGGCTGCCACAGTAACGGTAATAAGCTAAGGTAGTCCTTTAAAGTACTTGTTTTGCGTACCAGAAAATCTGTCAGGTCCGGCATTGTATGCATGGCTTGCAGCGCGCAAGTTAAAATACTGAGTGTGAAACATTAAAATAATATGTTAAAACGTGTGCTCTTATAATTCTGTGGACACAATCCCCTTCGCCCCGATCGGGAGCTGTATGCACATGTGTGCTCATCTGTTTTCAATGCAGCTAACCTCGCGTCGCTTCATATTGTCTTCCCGACGGTCATTGCGACACTGTAAAGTGATGAAACTATGGCGCTATGTGCTTTTTAAAATCATTTTCATAAGTCATTTCATGCTTTACGTAAATATGAAAAGATGATCAGTTCACGTGTTTGAAATGGCAATACAGTGATCTGTCACGACACATTAAAGAGCCACAAAACACAGGTTCACAGGTGACACAGGTTCAAATCCAGCATGCAACACTCCCTGATCCCTGACCCGAGTGATCCTCTGTCCTCTCTCGTCAATCCATATAAAAACAAAAAGGGTCAAAAAATGCCAAACAGAATCTAAAGATGACACACTACTGCCAACAAACCTTGAAACATCAAGAAAGCAGCTCAACACTTGTGATGCAACGCATATCGTCTCAAGCTTACCTGATCTCCATTTGATGATGTCAGTGAATTCGCTGTTGTCTCCGGCCTCAGACACTGTGCCCACGGTAGCCATATTCCTTCTCAGGAGTCACGGGTACGTCTGACACGCTGAAGTAGAAATCCGGCTCTCTTTTACATATACAGCCCACTGCAAATCCCTGCAATTGAGCACATCATCCCATCAGCCGGAGCTCTTTGAAATGCAATACTCACATATTGCTCACACATGACCTCATTATGTTACATGTTTAATTCAGACGGTAGCATCCAGTCATCAACTCAGAAAAGACAAATTTGGTTTCCAGCCCAACTCAGGAAATGTAGCAGGCCATTCCATGACTGCAGAATATCCACTTACTGTCTTACACAGTGCATGTTGCTCTCTGAAACATTTACACAGACCACAGGAGAGGGGGGCAACCACGTGACCTAACTTTTACGAACAACTGCAAAGCTTTGTGGGAGAGCTGGAAAGTGCAGTGCAGGGAGAGGCCGTGCCGTTTCCTTCTCGAGTCAAATGAAACTGTTTCAACATGGGTGTATAAACTCCTCTTGGTCATTCAGAAAGCAGGAAGAGGTGTGAAGATAATCTGAGAATCTGTGCAGCAATCCAGCAAGAACTGTCGGGCTGCTCATATGGTAAACTGCAGGGATGTTATGGCTCTGAGTGAATGTGGACTGATGTGGAGTGAGCCGGAGCTGTGTGAAGGGAGGAGGCTGTTGTTGAATTCTACTGCGTTACAAATTCAGTCCCAAGATAAATAAAACAAGCAATGACACGATCTTGTCATTAAAAAACAGCTTCCTTATTTAAATATAAACGACTTTGAGTTCTCAGTTTCATTCTTTACTTCAAAAACATTCCATTCTGAATTGAAGTGCAATACTAATATTGACTTAAATTCAGACTCCACTTCTGATTACGTTTCTGATATCATTAAAATTCTGAAGCCAACCTAAATTCTAATTCGAATCGTCAGTCATTAATACACTGATTCACATTCTGATTCTCACCAATTCTAATTTCATTTCTGATGTACTTTAAAGTATTACTTTTTGCCTCTAATTTTGATTCTAACGCTGATGCCAACTTAAATTCTGATTATAAGTTCAATTAATTCATAATATAATTCTCATTCTTCTTCCTGATTTCAAATGTAATTTTTATACTGATTCAAATTCTGATCCTCATAATTCTATTTCTTATTATCACTCTGATTATAAATCAATTTAAATTCTGATTATAACTTTATAATTCTATTGCCCATTACATGTTCAATTTTTTATTTGAGTTGTAATTTTTACACTGATTCAAACCAATTCTATTTATCATTCTAATTCAGAATTTAAATGTCGTCATAATTAGAATCAGATTAGAACTCTGATGGTAATTCTTATTCACACCAATTCTATTGCCCATTACGTTCAATTTTTAATTTGAATTGTAATCTTTACACTGATTCACACCAATTCTATTTCTCATTCGAACGTTTATTCTGATTTGAATCGCAACTGTTTTACTGATCAAAATACTGATCTCATCATTTCTAATTCTAATTCTTACTAATTCCATTACTTCTACAACCACTAATTCCATATTCGCAGTTTAAATTCAGATTATAAATTTGATTCTAATTCTACATTGTGATTTGATTCTGTTTTTTAACATGACATCAAAACAGTCAAGCGGGTGAAGTCTAACTTATGTGAACTTGCAACTTCCAACATGACGGGAATACAGCATAAATCTCATTTTGATTTTGGTTTTTAACTCCAAAACTTCTCAGATAAACAATGCAATTCAAACCTATTTGTGACGCTGCAAATAACAGATGTTTCCTTGCAGAGGTTGCTACCCATGGCACAAATTAATCAATGTACATTTCATAGCTCGTCATTATTCCAAAGGTTACAGTATTAAATCAGATGGATCATTGCATTCAGAGATAAAGTATGGGTGCTGAGAGGCTGCCAAGAGTTTGTGATGTCAAGATTGACCTGGATCAGGGAAATCTAAGGTGAGATCAACAGGGCAGGTAAAAACATCGGCCTTACACAAGCAGATCCACAATCAGGAGTAAGATGTTATCACCACATTTAGCAGCCATACTAAAGAACACCATCAGAATGAGGGTGGGACCAATTATCGCACGAGAAAAACCAGGTCCTTTGTGTGTGTGTGTGTGTGTGTGTGTGTGTGTGTGTGTGTGTGTGTGGAGGACAAGTTGTAACAGGAGCTGTCACCCAGCCAAACAGGTGACCATGCATTCATTATGTAGCTCCCCCCACATTCCTGCCCTCAAACACGCTCACTGATAAGGTCCACCAACACCAGACCTCTCAAAGCAGCACTTCAGCAGCTGATGGACACGACGGCTGGGTGGTGATGTCATCGATTAGTAATGAGGTAATGAGCAGGAATGTTGAGAGTCGCTGGAGAGAATAGAAACACAGCCCCCTCTGATAATAATTTGCAGCATGACTTGTCCGTTAAAGGCTTCAGCTTTATAAGCAAATGTGTTGGCATGCAGCAGAAGTGAATGACGTAAGCGTCTAACTTTAGATTCCTGCAAAGAAAACTTTGTGCTTCCATTTTCTCAGCTTCCATCTCACACACAGACACACAAAAGAAGTTGTGCATGCATTCTTGCATGAAGTTTTTTTGTTCATGCATGCTTATAAAAACTAAATTAAATAGTCAATAGAAAGAACGACGTGTGTTCTGGATAAAAAAGAAAAAAAATGCCATTTTTAGAGGCAAATCGTGAATTGAAATGCATGGCCATCTTACCTGCCAAATTCAAGAAAGTGTCTGCAGACCCTAACAACAACTCAAACTAACCTCAAAAAACCATAACACTGACCCTAATAGTCATTAATTGGGATAAATGACTCTAATCCCAAACAACCTTAACAATGACCCAAACCCCACTTAAACCTAGCCAAGCTCTAACTCCAACTAAACCTTACCAGCTCTAAACCCAACCTACCCCATCTTTTACTAACTTCAACCACAGCTTTAACTAACTCTTGCAATCCAAGATCAGTTCGAGTTTGAGTTTCTTATTATAATACATGCATCAAACTTCTTCTAGCAGCCTAATTAGAAGTCAGACAGACCATCAGAGAAACCAAGTAGCGCTCCGCGTTTCACAGATGCATAGCCTTCATTCATGTTTGTTTGCTTATTTAGTTGAACTTGTTTAGTTACTTTGGTCAGTCGGGTTCAGGCGCTCATAATTCAACAAACATAGCAAAGTTTTGCAAACATGTGTAAGTGTGATTTTAAAAGCAGCAGCTCTCACCTGCGCGTGATGAATCTCTCAATGCAGTACAGTGCCTTTATATCATTGAGTAAATAATGAATCATTGGCTCTTCTTATGGCATGTTCAGCGCTCCACACTTCACGACGAGCAGCTGCCAGCTCGTATAATGCTCCAGATCTCTGCTCAATGCGTTGACGGGAGATTCACAGCTCCATCCAGGAAACATCAAAGTTATCCAACTCGATTGTTTTGGCGCTCCCGGAGTGTTTCAGCTCTGCCGCAAAGTTTCCTTTGCTCATGAATAACAAAAGAAGAGTTACAGGCTTCCCAGCTCCGCCCACTAGCAGCGGGAATGATGGACGCGTGACCTCACGACGCGCGCTGGTTTGAATGACTAGCGCGTCCCCTTCTGGAATATACTTTTATCAACTTAACACTGTTCTGTAGGATTGAGTATCCAGTATGCAGAGGTGGACAGTAGTATTTTTACTCTGCTTTAAATGTACTTTTCAAGTGTCTGTACTTTATCAGAGTGTTTTTCTTTTTGCAAACTTTTACTTCACAACATTCCAAAGTGTAATATTACATTTACATTCACATTTATCAGACGCTTTTATCCAAATGAGGACAATGGAAGCAATCAAAATTAACAAAAGAGTAATGATATGCAAGTCTCAGTTAATGTGTAATATTCACTAAAAAAATTATTAATTGAATTTAGCCTACTACATTTTTTTTTTTTTTTTAAGTGGTTGCAATCAATTTATTTTAGCTACATTTAAATAAACAAATCCCCCAGACAGGCTTAAGCCTAGTCCTAGACTAAATTGTAAATCTGAGCAGTTTAAACTGAAAGAAACTTGCACTGACTGATCTTACAATAAATCAAATTTTGTTTTGTCTCAAGATGCACACCAGAAATGTTATTTTTTGTTTGTTTTTTTTTCTAAGCAAGTTTATAAAAATTACTTAAATGTCCTAATTGAACTATGACCTAATCCTGGCTTAGTCTAAACCCTGTCTGTGAAACCAGGCCTTTCAAATAAATTTGTTTAAATGTAGCTAAAATAAATAGTTTGCAACTATTTACCTTAAAAACAAATTTAATATAATTTTTTTTTTTTTTTTTCTCAGTGTTGTAGGCTACTTTTTACTGCACAAGTTTCATATTTGGCTAAATATCATTTAATACTTACATTAGAAATCTAGTACTTACTTTCTTACTTTTACTTGAGTACAAGATATACTACATTTTTAATGTTATTAAAAAAAAAAAAAAAAAGCTTTTATTTATGAAATGTAGTGCAGTAAAAAGTCTGACATTATGCTTTGGATTTGGAATGTAGTGAAGTAAAAGTTTTCCCAAGAAAAACACTGATAAAGTACAGATACTTTTTAAATTTACTTGAGTAAAGTAGAAAAAAATACTTCACTACTGTCCACCTCTGTGTTTTTAGAAAGTTTAATATTTAAAATAAAGGTTTTATGTGTTTTATATAGCCTATAATATATCTGAACAGTATATTCAGTGATTAACCATGCAGCTAAAAAAAAAACTGGTCATAACTGGTTTGCAGGATGGTTTTAGAGGGGTTTTGGCCACTTTAGCTGGTCAGGCTGGGAGACCAGCTAAAACCAGCTAAGACCAGCCAACCAGCTTAGGCTGGTTTTAGTTGTTATAGTTATTTAGTTGTTTAGTGATTAGATCGTTGTATTGCACCTGTCAAACAGCCGGCTTCATTAGGCAGCAAGTGAACACTTAGTTCTTCAACTGAAAGGGAAAATGGGCAAGTGTTACTTTGACAAGGGCCAGATCGTGATGTTAGATGGCTGGACTAGAGCATCTCCAAAATGGCAAGTCTTGCAGGGTGTTTCAGGTGTGCAGTGGTTAGTATCCACCAAAAATGGTGCAAGGAAGGAGAATCACTGAACTGGTGACAGGTTCGTGAGCACCCAATGCTCATTACTGATGCACTTCATGGGGAGCATAGACTATTTCGTCTGGTCCGATCACAGAGAAGAGCTACTTGTAGCTCAAATTGCTGAAAAACGTAATGCTGGCCATGATAGATGCATTGCAGTTTGCTCCGTATCAGACCGTCAGATTGTCCGTCACCAAAAGCTTCTACAATGGCCAAAGTGAGCGTCAGAACTGGACCCTGGAGCAGCAGAAGATGTTGTCTGGTCTGATGAATCACATTAATATCAGGTGGACGGCCAGGTGAATGTGCATCCTTTACCTGGGGAAGAGATGCACTATGGGAAGAATGCAGTGTGATGCTCTGGCCAATGTTCTGCTGGGAAACCTTGGGTCCTGCATTCATGTGGATGTTACTTTTATGCCTACACACTGTACACAGGTATTGAATCACCCTTTGGTCAAGCTTATTGTTTTATTTAACATCTTGAATTATTTAACAAAAGTTAGCTTTCATTTACCAATAGGAGGCAGTATAAGACCACCCATTCAACACCATATCGAGTCATTTTTTTAAGTTTTCCTTTTTTTATTTATTTATTTTTTTTTATCTAGCAAGTGTGTGTCCTGCTGTGTCCTATTTTATGGACTTTATGTCATACGTGCTGGTGAGTCTCATCTTCCTTCATCTATCCAGAGCATACATACTGAAAGTATTGCATTCAACGAGCAAATCTTTTTTCTTCTCCGTGCAGCATTAGATTTTCTTATTTGACGTGATGTACTGCAGTTGTGCACGTTTATCTTCGATCCTAGCATAATAGATATAAAAGTCAAAACTCATTACCAGGAGTGGGGTTCGAACCCACGCGGACATATGTCCATTGGATCTTAAGTCCAACGCCTTAACCACTCGGCCATCCTGGTGAATGCACATCCCTTTAAAGCCTGCACACAATTTATATGGACATATATGGATCTATACGCTACATTAAATGTACTTGATTCGCTTGTTTTGTTGTATTTCATCTCTGTAGATCTGTCTGTGGTCGTTTAATTATATAATATTCAGAGCTGCATAGCATTCGGTGCAGCCGCAAAGACTGACTGTTAGCATGCTAGCTGACTCACTTCCGAAAACCAAAACTTATTATTTGGTTGATAACTAGCTTAAATGATGAAGACCGATTATATGAATTGCAATGCTTCAATTAATGCTTGCAGTTTGATAAACACTATTATTTGTTGCATTATCGTAGTACTGTTAGACGTTTGGTTAGTTAGCAAGCTAAGAACCTACCATGTAGTGAACGTGAGTAGTTTGCGTTCGTTATAAGGCGTTTTAAAAAGTAAAACATTTAAATGAACACCTCTAATAATAAAAAAATAAAAACAAATAACTATATTAATACTTTGCTAACATCAATATCACTTTGTTTACAGTTGCCAGAATCTAATCCTAAATTTCATGTGAATTCCTGAGGATAAAGGATAGGCTGCATTGCTGTGGTGGCACCGCCTGGAATAGTTTGGTTGTTGTTGGTAAATCAGTTTGACAGTGTAGCTATGTTGGGGACTAAAAAAAACAGCATACAAATCAAAACAAAACAAAACAAAACAAAAAAACACCTAAACCCTGCCTTTAACCAACCATGTTTTTTTGTCGACTTATTTACCTGTTCAGGCTGGAGACCACCTGACCAACCAGCTAAAACCAACTTGGCCAGGCTGGGAGATTAGCTTGACTAGTTCAGTGAGGCTGGGAGACCAGCTAAAACCAGCTACTTCCAATAACCAGCTAAGACCAGCCAACTACCTTAGGTTGGTTTTAGCTGGGGGGGGGGTTCAGCAGGGGTATACTTTTTGTTTTGAGCATTTTCATACGCTCAGAACATAATATAGGATATATACATCATTCAGCGGTCATTCAAGGTCGCCAGCTCAACCAGATTGGCTGGTCTAGGCTTCGTTCAGCAGGAAAATCACTCAAAATAACCTGAAAACAAAACTAAAACAAAACAAACACATCAGTGTTCAGCATTGTCAACACTCTCATGGCAACTACTTGACACTTTGGTGAAATGGTGGCTAAATCTTATGAATTTGTACAATCTCATTCATACATTTTGTGGGGTGGACCGTCACGTTTATTTTTTTTAATCATGCATAAAAATCACATCATATGAATTCATTCTGAATCGACACCTGATAAAATAGTTCAATAGTTTCTCATGAAACTGGGTTGGCATAGTTATTATTATCTCATGGTTGGTAAAATTGTTCTGACATACAATGCATTTGAACACTTTTAAACTAATTAATGCCACTAGATATTAAAGAGACTGATTTACTCACCCACCGTAACACATATGCCCGGTTACCTGAACAGGTGCATTCCTCTTCAGGTTGATTCTTGAAGGTTCTAGGTGTCGTGATTCTAGAAATGTACAGTAAACGTCATTTCACACAAGATGATGCTGATTGGCATCTTTATTAATACATTGTAACAGCCCAGGTGCATTTTCCTTCTCTTAAGTATGGAATATTATTCTCACTCTTGATTGTTTTATTTACCTGATATTTACATGAGATACAAGAAGCACAAAAGCATTCTAGATGTTACCAGTGTTACATTACTTTGGGGAATTATGTTGAGAAGCAAACATGTACTGACCTGATCTTCTGTTTGTTTGAATTTCTCCTGTTCACTGTTGTTTTCTATGTATTTCTCTTTGAGTTGTTGACTGTAGTGTGTGGTGCCGACGCCGGTTTCATGTGAGTGTGTAGCCTATGTGTATACACTGCTATTATGCTGATCTCACATGAGATACCACGCCTCCAAACACACGCTGAACATGCCTTCATTGGATAGTCTGTCGGAGCAGCTTATTAAGGCGTTTACAAACCAACCATACAATGATATTTCCAAAAACTAGTGTTGTTATTCAAAAACCAGACTTGTGATGACTTTGCAAATTTACTAAAAGTGCACAACTATAGGCTACACCTCAGAGAAGAAGAAGAAGAAAATGTGCAAAATGTATACCTTTAGGGGTACAACAGCTTGTCACTGGGGCAGTATTAGAGGGACATCTTTGTACCTTCTTCACCTCATAGGATGCATAATAGTATCATAAGAGTACATACTACTGTGAGGGCTGGGAAATGCAGACGAAAACGTTTTCAACTGCCCCTAGAAGTGGTTGAAAATTGACAATAGTCCCCCGGTCCCCCTTAGTTGGAATCGCGGTGACCCCAAACAAACAACTTGGGAGAGACCTAAACATGGCTGTCTGCTTGACAGTCCTGCTTCCAACCTGATAGAGCTTCAAATCACTTTATTGTCACATCACCACAGCACAAGTGCCTTGGTAAGTGAAATTCTTAAGAGCGTGCTCCAGACAGTGCAAGAGAAAAACAAAACAAAACAAAAACAATTTACATATAGACAGTACATATTAACAGACTGTACAGAAGACAATGTGCAAAATGCACATATACATATACTCAATACACAGTGTACAATAAGACATGCTTAGTTACCAGTACACATTCTACATTATGTACACATCTATACATAGTAATATGTGAAAGTGCCACAGATTGTACATTTACAACAGATTAGTAGTGCAATAGATAGTTGTGCAAAGGTGCAATAGATTTTACATATGTAATGTCGTGGATGTGCATTGTATGGTATCCAGTGATAGCAGATAGGTTGTATTATTGCAGTGTGTGCGTGTAGTCCGGTAGAACGGTGTTAAAGTGCAGTGCGTGACATGTTGTGTGAGTGGGAGTGTGCTGTAGGGTGTATTAGTTCTGATTGTTCATTAGCCTGATAGCCTGAGGGAAAAAGCTGTCCCTCAGTCGGCTAGTGCGGGATCGGATGCTGCGGAGACGTCTCCCTGAGGGCAGCAGAGAGAGCAGTCTGTGGGATGGATGGCTGGAGTCCTTGATGATCCTCCTTGTTTTTCTTATGCACCGCCTGGTGTAGATGTCCTGGAGGGAGGGAAGCTCACCTCCAACAATGTGGCTGGCAGTTCGCACGACCCTTTGCAGAGCTTTGCGGTTGCCAGCGGTGTTGTTTCCAAACCAGACGGTGATGCAGCCGGTCAGGATGCTCTCCACAGTGCAGGTGTAGAAGGATCTGAGGATGCTGCATAGAAGAATGCCAGAAAAACCCCAAATCCCAGGGCCTCATTTATAGAGCGTGCGTACGTGTTTATGCTAACAGTGGAGAAAATAATTATTTGATCCCCTGCTGATTTTGTAAGTTTGCCCACTTAAAAAAAAAGAAGGGTTTATCATTTTTATGGTAGGTTTATTTTAACTGATAGAGACAGAATATCAAACAAAAAAATCCACAAAAAAGCAGTATACAAATGTTAAAAAAGATTTACATTTTAGTAAGTCAAATAAGTATTTGATCCCCTACCAACCAGCAGGAATTTCAGCTCCCACAGATTGGTTATGTGCACATGTGGAACACAGATTAGTCCTGTCACTTTAAGAAGTGTAAAAAGTATTATATATTTACTTTATAAAAAGTATAAAAGACTCCTGTCCATAGAATCTGTATCTTCCAGTACCATGGGCAAGACCAAAGAGCTGTCAAAGGACATCAGGGACAAGATTGTAGACCTGCACAATGCTGGAATGGGCTACAAGACCATCAGCAAGAAGCTTGGTGAGAAGGAGACAACTGTTGGTGCGATTGTTCGTAAATGGAAGAAATACAAAACAACCATCAATCGCCCTCAGTCTGGAGCTCCGTGCAAGATCTTGCCTCATGGATGATCATGAGAAACATGAGGAATCAGCCCCGAGCTACACGGGAGGAGCTTGTTAATGATCTCAAGGCAGTTGGCAGTGGCACCACAATCACCAAGCAAAACATTGGTAACACACTACTAATAGATTGAAATCCTGCAGTGCCCGCAAAGTCCCTCTGCTCAAGAAGTCACATGTACAGGCCCGTCTGAAGTTTGCCAATAAACATCTAAATGATTCAGAGAAGGCTTGGGAGAATGTGCTGTGGTCAGATGAGACCAAAATTGAGCTCTTTGGCATCAACTCAATGAAATGATGACTATCACCCCAAGAACACCATCCCTACAGTCAAGCACGGAGGTGGAAACATTATGCTTTGGGGGTGTTTTTTGGGGGTACAGGATGACTTTACCACATTGAGGGGTAAATGGACGGGTCCATGTACTGTAAAATCTTGGACGGGAACCTCAGCCAGAACACTGAAGATGGGTCATGGATGGGTCTTCCAGCATGACAGTGACCCAAAACATGCCAAGTTCAAGTTCATTTGAGATTCATAGATTTCACATCTGAAAGAGAGGTGTACGTGTGTTTTCTGTGCGTACGTTCATTCTATGAATTGCACATATTTGAGAGATGATCAGAAGATCAAATTTAGGACAGTTTCTGCGCAACATTTTATAAATGAGGCCTGTAAAAAGGCCTATAAAAGACTGTAAGCACTGCCAAGGGTTCTTCAACTAAGTACTTGAGTTAAGGGTCTGAATACTTATGCCAATGTGATCTTTCAGTTTTTCCTTTTTAATAAATTTGATAATCTGGTTTTTGCTTTGTTATTATTGGGTAGATACGGAGTGTAGTTTGGTGTGGGATATATATATATATATATATATTAAATATTTTTGCATAAAGCTGTCTGTCTTCCACAGAAATATTTAAAGCTGTATATTGCATCATGTCTCTCAGTAATCAGCCCCCTGAATCAGCCCATCAGACCACCATGTTCTGCCAGTTGTGCTACAAGTTGACATATAGTATAAAATAAGTATAAGTGATATCAGGTTCATACAGGTAAATCAGTTATAGACACACCACTGCATCATTAGGAGATAGTGCCCATATGTACATGACATTACAGATGGAGGAATTGTAAGAAAATACCAAGAAGCTTAATTATGTTTATAAATATCTGTTTTTACATTTCGTTGTTGAACTTTGTTGATTATTATTTTTAATACTAAACAAGACATTACACAACATCAAATGTGTAAAACCTCTAATTTTTGGATTACATGTATGTTTTTGCCTTTTACTGGGATGCAAAATAATTCAAAAAGTGAAATGTGAACTTTTAAAGCAAACAATTAATTATGGGGATTAATAAAATAATGTAGAGATCAGTCTGGCACTGAGATTTTCTGCACTTTTTAAAAAACAGCAATCCCTTCTGTTTCCTGTAGGGGTCGTTACAATGCTTTAACCTCCAGAGCCTTCGACTGCTGGCACACATATAAAAGCTTTTAAGCCTTCAGCTGAAAACCCAGCAGAGCTGATCACTGATCATTTCTACTCAATTATAGATTATAATTGACTTTATATCCTTCATTAGGAATTAATTTGAAGTGGTCAGAAAAGTGGGGTCATGAAAAAGTATTGTTTACTCAAAATTGAAAATTCTGCAACCCTGAATCACATAATTCCAAAATCATGTGTTAATAGCCTACACAAAAATATATTTTGAATGCCGGTTACAGTCATAATAATAATAAAAGGGTGCTGGAGCTTTAGACTTTCAGCAATGACAAAAAGTACTATAAAGTATTTATAAAAGTATACATTGATGCTAAACATCTCCCTTTGGGCTCCAGAAACAAAAAAAAATCATACAGTTTTAGAACATGATGGTATTAATTTCTTGAATCCACTATTATTCATTCACGGTGTAAGAGCTATGAATTATCAATACATGCTTGTCTTTTTTATTTTTGCTTTGCTATGAAAAAATACCATCCTTTTCAAATCAATATATTTCCAAAGTCCGCCTCCTGTATTCCTCCTCAAACTATTTCTCCGTCATCAGACTTCAAAATTGCTTTCTTTTCAGCATTTCTCTCCGCCACCCTCTCCCTCTCCCTCTCTTTCTCCCTGTAATACTCCTCTTTCAAGTTTTCCCTTTCTCTGCGCCTCCACCCTTTGGCGGTCACATGGTAGAGATCGACATTATTGCCCGAGTACGCGTCTCTGTAGGTGGCGCGGTACACGGCCTCCCTGGCGACAGCAGTGGCCTCCTGTACGCTCATTCCCCAGTAAACACTGCTGTCCAGGATCGAGTATGCATAGGGAGACCCCGAGCCCACAGAGAATAGCTCCCCCTGCAGGCGCAGGCCATCACTGCACACATAAATAACCCGTGGGCCGCATATTCTCGAACGACTTCTGACAACTTGTTGAGCTGTAGCAGCTATCAATGGTTGAGGCGCTGAGGCAACACTTGCTGCTGATTGGCTGCTTGAATCACTGAACGTCATTTGATTGGTGGGAGTATTTGCATGTTTCTCTGTAATTGGTTGCTCGTGTTTTTGGTCGTCCCCATCCCATCCACACAGCGTGGCTGCGACGCACAGCTCCGTGCCTTTAAACGGATGCAGCATGTGGGACAGCAGTTTGGCGGCGCCCCCTGTTGACAGCCTGCGGCGGTGTCGAAGCTGGTACAGCCTGAGCTCCCGAGCCAAAATGCGCTTCCAGAGCGCGCAGTCAGCCGACGTCCCAGAGGTGGTGCCAACCAAGTGAGAGTGGATAGGTAAGACCTTCGGGGACGCGGGGCAGGCCACCAGCCCCGAGCAGCTGGAGCGCGTGTCGGCTGCGGCGATCACACCTCCCTGGAACGCGAAGCCGAGAGTTGTGGTGCCGTGAGCGAGCGTGAACGGTAACGGAACAGCGGGAGAGATGGGGAAAGGTGTGGGTGGAGGAAGAGAGATGGACGGCAGTGAGGGGTGTAGGTGGTCTATTTCCAGTAATTTCGTCGGCGCTGAACTGAGGCTAGTTTGACCAAAGTTTATAGGGCTCTCTGTGAGGTATTCAGCTATCGGCATGTAAAACTCCAGAGGACTCAAACCGCCCCTCCCAGGCAGCCTTGCAGAAAAAGCTTCTCCGTGAATCCCCCCTCCGGACAGATGAGTGGAATCTTCCGGCATAAAGGACCGTGAGAGTGGAGCATTCCATTGAAGGAACAGATGGGGGTTGTGCAAGCCGCATACATCTTGCAAAGCCATAAACTATTGTGTAGATATACAATAAATTGTAACTCTGTCAATTATCACACTGTATGACATGAACTGCAAAAACATGTCATATATGAACTGTAAAGGGTTTCAGGCCATTTCTTTCTTTATTCAATCTTCTCTCCTTATAGGCCTGTGGGTCAGTTTGTTGGTAAAGAAGACCTGGTTTACTTCAGAATCCGATTCCACTCTGCCTTCCTGGTGCTTGTATCTTCTTGTGGTGGTGATTGGCTGTTGAAAGAAAAATCAAACATGCCGAGCCTCTTAGACCACACTATTCTTGATACACACTTTATTCTTATGGAAAAGCAAAAACAATGAGTACCATATATCCAGAATAAAATATCCAACTCTCGATCCACTTGATGTCTGTATTCAAAGTTCAGTCTTAACCCACTAGTATCATAAGTTCAATAAGTAACCACAGCTGTAAAAGTTCAGGGGCCGTTTATATAAGCACCGTTCCCTGATTGACTCAACCAGAAACGCATGAAAATGCCAAAGTAAGCCTTTCAACCCAAGCTTGACGATACATGCCATGAAATTTCATTTTCAAAGCATAGCATGTTTTGTGCTGTTGTACAACAGCACAGTGTATTGTTACACTAATACTCAATCACTCATACAAAAAATACAGTAGGCCTTACAGCATCATACATAATGATATAGCCTACTATAAATAGGGCAAAAATATTTTAAAAACATTTTAGACATTTATAATGTTACAAAATATGTATATGTCAAATAATTCAAACTATTTAACTTTTTAACTGAATTAGGCCTATTTGACCAAATAAAAGCTTTGATGAGAGGCTTATTTTAAAATAATAGGCCTAATTTTCCAAACTCTTCACCAGTAGTGTATGCATGTATTTTAACTTTGGCAACAGGACATTTTACATTATATATGTTGCTTGGTGATTGCTGGAAAATTGCAAGATTACACATATTATTGAAGTTAATTTAAATAACGTAATCCTATTGCCAAAGCTTGTGTGTATTTTTCATCAATAAAAATTAAACATCACAATTAAATAGACAACAATTCGAAAATATAATAATTAAAAATAAACTACATTAATAATAAAATACACTAATTAATTAATTTTTTGCAACGGTTTGTTGTTTCTTTCTAACAAGGGTTCTTTGGACTTGAAACAGGAAAATGAAAGAAAAAATATATAGTTTATTTGACATTTATAATGTTATAATGTTTGACCACCTCCTGTGATGGACGAACAACACTTCTTTCTGTCACTCAACATTTCTTGGAAAAGGGAAACCCAAGGCGTTCGGCGTTCTGTTGAGTCGCGTCGCGTCGCGTCGCGTCGCTGCAGAGCAGATGAGGTGAGTCCACGCATACTGAGAGAGTGTCGCGTATACAGTGACACATAAACACACCTGTCGTTCTCACACACGGAAGAGCGCGATACGCAGTGAAACATGTCGTGACCGTAAACGCTTGAGCTTATCGTCGTACAGAGCTGTGAATGTTGCGCCTTTGATCGCTTCATGACATCGCGCGTCGCGTTCATTAGAAAGCGAAGATGAGAGTTGTGTTGCGTTTCATCTGCGCAGCTCTAATGCTCTCACCGGTAAGACACTTTCAACTTTATTTTCACTTCTGGGCAGCTTTCATAATTGCTCGAGTTTCAGCTTTAAACGTCTTTCACTTTAATATCATGAATCATTTCCAGGTATCTTATTGACTGTTATTGTTTTTATTTAAAGTGATTTATTA
Organism: Onychostoma macrolepis; assembly: GCF_012432095.1. Classification (NCBI taxonomy): domain Eukaryota; kingdom Metazoa; phylum Chordata; class Actinopteri; order Cypriniformes; family Cyprinidae; genus Onychostoma; species Onychostoma macrolepis. The sequence goes on along the minus strand of NC_081177.1, from coordinate 26,900,650 downwards.
GTAACCTATCTGCATGTTAATGTTACACTAACAGAAAGTACCATGATCTTACCATATTTTGACGCGGTACCGTGAAAAAATGGTACAATGTTGGATATGTACCATGGTAGTACTATGGTATTTTACGAAGTGCCTTGGAGTGTAAATAGTGTACACGAATGATGTACATAAACTTGTAGTCCAATACAAAGACAAAAAAAAAAAAAAAAGATAATAACGCCTATATTACAACAAACTACTAAGTAACTACATTTACTTTTTTTAATTTATTTATTGCATTTTGACATTAACCACATCTGAAATTGGTGGGAAATCCCACTATATTAAAAATCAATAGGCTAAATAATACAGGTGCATCTCAATTAATTAGAATGTCGTGGAAAAGTTCATTTATTTCAGTAATTATCAAATTGTTAAACTCGTGTATTAAATAAATTCAATGCACACAGACTGAAGTAGTTTAAGTCTTTGGTTCTTTTAATTGTGATGATTTTGGCTCACATTTAACAAAAACCCACCAATTCACTCTCAACAAATTAGAATATGATAGGTTTTAAGAGTCAATTTTTTAAATTGAGATGTTATGCATCATCTGAAAGCTGAATAAATAAGCTTTCCATTGATTTATGGTTTGTTAGGATTGGACAATATTTGGCTGAGATACAACTTTTTGTGCAAAAAAAAAAAAAATTGAGAAAATTGCCTTTAAAGTTGTCCAAATGAAATTCTTAGCAATGCATATTACTAATAAAAAAAATAAGTTTTGATATATTTACAGTAGGAAATAAACAAAATATCTTCATGGAACATGATCTTTACTTAATATACTAATGATTTTTGGCATAAAAGAAAAATCAATCATTTTGACTCATACAATGTATGGGCTATTGCTACAAATATACCTGTGCTACTTATGACTGGTTTTGTGGTCCAGGGTCACATATCACAATGCAAAAAGTAAATAAGAATAATTTTCTTTCTTTCTTTATTTTTTTAATTATTATTATTATTTTAATGAATTAATTAATTTGGAAGTGAAATATGATCCTAGCATTTCAGTCCAGCATCAAGCCAATGTGTGATCTGGATTATTTCATAGAGTCATATTTGCTGTCTAAATGTACAAATACACAAAATACAGCAATAACATATTTTCTAATCTTTCATACTGGAGATTGAAATGTGGATCTGTCTCTCTGAAGGTTTGGTGTGAGGCTCCTGATGCTGATAGGACTCATCATGGAGACTTTGTGCAGTTTGGAAATGTTCTTGACAGAGTTATGGACAAATGTAACATACAGGTGCAGTATAACTGCTCTGCTGCCTGTCGAATCGGGGTCGAAATTGTCATTTCTACCCCAAGAAGGACAGGAGTGATAGTCTACAGAAGGACCTGGACTAACCATAAGAGATTTGGAAAACCCAGATCCAGAAGGGTTCATCTTGTGTTTCCTCCAGCTGTGCTGTACCGGAGAGACTTTTTTGTCAGGCGACCACTGGAGTCGTGCAATGTGGTGCTGAGGGCCTGGATGGTTCATCTGTTTGAAAAGGAAATTGGTGGCAACCATGATAAAGGTTATGACCAATCTCTTGCCAGAACTTCTACGTCTTTGAGGACACTTCCACTCTCTGAGCGTCCAGCATATCCACAGACAAGATCGGTCTCATGGGGAGCGTGGCTGATGTGGCAGCTGACCAAAGATACCGTGAGAAAATGTCCACATGAGTCAGGTGGGAACCTAACCGACCGATCAGAATGCTGTAGATTTTTTCCCCACATTGAAAACAAAAAGTCATTACTCACTGAAAATCTCATTCACAATCATGTTCAAGACAGATTGACCACATGGTCACTATGAATTGTCATTATAGGGCTTGATTATGTTGAGCATAAATGAGAGAACTAGTTTAGGTTGTTCGAAGACTGCTCTGTCTTGATTTACCTGGTGCATCAATGGCAGATTATACTTCTATACTAATTTATTTGTTCATTTGTGTCTTTCCAGACAGTGTGGATATCCTGACCTTTCCATTTGCAAGCACCGGTGAGAGGTTTGGTATCATACACATATTCTCCTCCTTCAAAAACAGAGATCTAGAAAGGAGACGTACCCTCGGTTTCGAACAACCAAGGTCAGACTTGCTGTCAAGAGGCTTCATTCAAATTTCTTACTGCTACAACTACTCTTCACTCAGAATACATTAGCAACACCCTAGCAATGCTCTAGACTCTCTGAACACCCCAAAAAACTCTAGTCATCACTTAGTAAACCTTAGCAACACCCCTGCAGCCCTAACTCAGAATACCATAATAATGGCTTTGCAAGTACCAGGACAGCTATAGAGCCTCTACATGAGCTCTAACATAACTAGCATTACTGTACTGAATATAAACGCTTCATATGAGGTGATGTGCTAATGACAATCTTGAAATGCTAGAGATGTTGTGGAATGTGAAGAGGGTGTTGGTCTGTTGTGTGTGAAGCATCATCTGCTCTCTGCAGGGTGACTCTGTCAGTGTGGCTGTACTTGCTGAGCTGGTGCAGCCAGTCAGTGTGTGGCATAGTCAAGCATGTTAATGAACACAGGGACTATGGGAGTCCACTTATTATGCTGTCTGACACAGGTAAGCCAGTCAGGGTGCATTCCATTAAAAAAGAACTCAAGCATGTTTAAAGGAATAGTTAAATTCCACGTCTGGAAAATTCTAAAATGATAATAAAATGCTCATATTGCTCAAAACCAGCATGATTTTCAGTCTGAAATGTAAGTTATTATTTACTGAAATATATGTTTCCATATAAAAACGTGTCACTATATCTTGGTCCTCAGGTGATATAGTGGTACAGGTGCAAATGGTGGATGGAGAGGAGCAGGCGTTTACAGCACACGCCGCTTTACCCCTCCATACCTGGATCCGTCTGGACATCTTCTTTCAGGTGTTAGAGGTATTCATCATTCATATTCATATGCAGTCATGTGCACTTTTTGTTAGATGAATGAGACTGAATACAAACAGAGGCAAAACTGATGAAACATGTGTTAGAAACTGAACTCTTGGATGTTTTTCTCATGTCAGGCAAAACTCACAATTACAAAGATCTTACCTGGAGAAAAGACTTTGGAGACCAATCATTTTTTTGAGTAAGTCATAACACCTACACAGAAAAAGAAAAAGAAAATGTAAATTATTATTGTTATTATGTCTTGTTTCCCAGTAAAATAATATCTATAAATATCTACAAAATAGTATTAATTTAACCAAGAAATAAATTGAATAAAATATGATTATTTTCAGAGAATTGATATAATTGTCAATAATCTAAGTATATTGTCTTGTTCCAATGACAGATTTTTTTTTCTCTAGTTTTAGGTAAACATCCAACTAAATGCATTTATTTTTTTTGTGTGTTTTTAATCCTTTTCACTGCCATTTTTATAGTGTAGATCATGTTTAGTAAAACTTCTTTTCTTTTTTTTCAGTTTTCGTCAGCCAGGTCAATTCAATGACACATCAGGATATTTCGTGATTGGTGGATGCAGCTACATGCAAGGGTTTCATGGCTATATTGGACCAATCAGATACTATCGTTTAGGCTCAGAAAACGTGAGTCATCTCTTATCAATAGATAAATGCATATGACAAAACCAAATTATTGAGCCAATATTAATCACAATGCAGCATGAATTCAGACATTCTTATACGATAATATCTTGTATCATTTCTATTCAAGGTGACAAACCCCCTGTCCCCCGCTAGGACGCTAAAGGAGCTGGACAGACTCCACAGACACTGCGAGGAAATGAGACATGTTACTGAAGACTATCTGCAAGCATTGATACAGAACCGAGACATCTCGAGAGGTCAGTTACAATGAACATGACTATACTTAAACTCATGTGACTTTGCCTCAAGCTCTCAACCGATCATAGAATTGGATAACTGGACTAATCAGAAGACCAGTCTCATTGCACACCATCTCAAATGCTGTTTTAATCAATCTGAAATGCCTGAGCCAAAATCTGACATCAAAATGATTTGTTATTGAAACACAAGAAAACATGACAGAAAAAAGAGCTTCCCCTGCTGCATTTTCATTACTGATAATTTGCACCAGTTTCCCAGTTAGCAACAACTTTGAAATGGATACAGTGCATTATTTGCAAATGTTTGTCTTATTTCCATTTTTCGTATAGTTAAATTCGCAACTTTGAATGAAAACATAGCTATTGTTGGTAATAGTGTGATAAACTTTTGTCAAAAAAGAAAAGGTTTTACTCATAATAAATCTCATTTGGGGTCATATTTTTCAAACATACTTTATTGTGATAGGATTGCAACAAACTTGGTACACCCTATTTAAATGTGTTTTGGCCCTTCAAATTGTTGGGTAAATTAAACATTCTTTTTGGGTGAACAGTTCCTAAAGACTTGTGTTTTTGGTGATCAGATGTTTGTGAGTCTTATTATGGAGGCCTTAAGAGGAAGTTTGGTCATAGGGAATGCACACAAACTTGGTCGTGGGACCAGCAAAGAAGATTCAACCTCACCCTGAGGCTTCTAGAAGAACATCAGGAGCTCATAAAAGGTAGCAGTGGTTTAATATCATCATCTATAAAGTGAACTATGATGACTCCTGGTGGACAGGTTCATCTTGCTTTGTTCTTCAGGTCTGAGCAACAGCAGCAGACATTTGCTACTTCTAGGCCGAGTGATTTTCCAGGATGCTGTAAAGACAATATCTAAAGCAGAGGAATCTGACGGCGTTCTGGATCTCATGTCCAGTGTTATTGAGCAGCTTCAGGTGTCCACCTGCTGGGGTCACCAGCCCTCCTCTCTCCTGCTCGCTACCCTGCACCTGGCCGGCCTGGGCATCCCGGTGGACCTGGAGCAGGTGGGAACCAGAACACATGAGCATTCAACAGAGCCATTCAAGTCGACATGAAATCAAAATTGACCCTATTTAAAGGGATAGTTCAACCAAAAATGAAAATTCTGTCATCATTTGCTCACCCTCATATTGTTCCAAACCCATAAGACATTCGTTCATCTTCAGAACATAAATGAAGATATTTTTTATGAATTCTGAGAGATTTGTCCCTCCATTGACAGTCTATGCAATTACCATTTTGATGCTTCAGAAAATTAAAAAAAGAGATCATAAAACTAATACATATGAATCGAGCAGTTTAGTGCAAATGTTCTGAAGAGACTCGATCACTTTATATGATGAACAAATTTAATTTAGGCTTTTATTCACATCTAAACAATAATCAACGCACACATCAGTTATGGCAAACTGAAGCTCAAACATGTTAGCTTGACGAACCAATGAGGTGCATTATCGTGTGTTACGCTTATGTTTGAGCTTCCGCAACAACCAGTGAGGTTTGTTTTCTATGGAAAGCAGACAGGGCCAAAACTCTTTACATGAAATGTGAGAAATTATGCCGTGTCAACATTGTTTGTCCATGTTAATGTGCATGTTAATGTTTCTTTCGTAGGTGTAGACACACACATTCTGGCCATGTTAAAGACTCTTTAGTACATGTAAAGATGCACAATTTTACCCTATTAAGACAAAGACTTTAAATGTATGCGCGCATTCTGGCTGTGTTGAATCATGTAATACTTGTTAAAGCAGATTTACCTCTAGATTTACCCACATATTAATACTTCCTTTAGTTTATTGCACCTTTGCTTTACTGTTATCTACTGTGCTAGAGTAAATTAAGTAATGTTACAATCAAACTAAGACTTTGGTCCCACTTTATATTAAGTTGCCTTAACTACAGTGTACTTATTGTGTTTATTATTGTGATATACTTATTGTGTTTTGTATTGCAAAACACTTTTGCTGCTATTGAGGTGGGATACGGGTGAGGTTAGGGACAGGTTTGGTGGTATAAGTAGGTGTAAGGGATGGGTCAACAGAGTAATTATAAATGTAATTACAGAAATTAATTACAGATGTAATTACATGCAATTATTTTTCAAAATATAAGTGCAATGTAAAAACATGTATGCACACAATAAGTGCACAGTATCAAATGATTAATTTAAATGTAAGTGCATAGTAGTTAGTGCCACCTAATATGAAGTGGGACCAAGACTTTTCTGCCCTAGAAAAAATGTTGAATTAAACAACTAAAAAGGACATGACATAAGATCACACACAATGTACAGATGTATTATCCCTGATGAACAAATATAATGTCTAATTTTTTCATACTTGCATACCAGTGTACCATTAGACATACTAACTAAATAAACGTGATGTCTGATGTTTGTGTACAAATATACCAATGTACCATCGCTTTGCATATGCAAATATAGTCTCAAATACAGCAATTTTATGGACTGCTGTGCAGGTTGACGTCAAATTTCATTTGTTCCGTTTAAAGAATTTTGACCCCGACCACCTTCCATAGTTTTTGTGCCTCAAGCAAGTATGTTGAGCTATAAGAGAAACATAGACACAGGAGCGCCAGATACACATATTGTTTGATACAGCAATAACTGTGTCAAAGTTTGACCTTTAACTGTCGATAACATCTTTTTTTCTCAGGGTCATGTGTATAGTTTGATAGGTGGTGTCTCTGATGACCGTCTCGCTCTAATGCATTTGGGATACAAGCACATGCAGGGTCTGGATGGTTTCCCTAAAGACCAGAACACAGCATATGGCTACTACGCCAACATCGGCAAACAGACCAGCATCGACCGCGAAGAAGTACAAGACTCTTGGGTGAGTTACACATTTATCTACAGAGATTAGTAATGTATGTAAATGTAAATTAGTTTATAGGTATAGTACATCAGTTATATTTAAACCAGCTCTGGATGATTATATTTGTCTTGATAATAGAATAGGGCAATTATTTCAGAAGAATTATTGTAAACTAGGGCTGTCATTTCAGTTAATTGAGTGATTTTATTAATTAATCAGATTAATCACAAATAATCACATATATTGTTTTGCTAAGAACAAGCCCCAAATGAAGACAATATAAAGACATGACATTATTGTGGCAGACATGTACATTACAAAAAATAAAAAAAATCCAAAAACATTACTTGTATTTATAAATGCATTTGTACAGATGATGACTTGAATAACCAAATTTGTAACAAGAAAAGTCTCAGTAAGAGGCTGATTTTTTTTTTTACCATTTTATTACATGGCAATCTCTATTGATGCTGTCATATGGTAAAACCTCAAGAAAATTATTAGTAGTTAAGAACATTTTAGTAGTCACAACATTTTACAATTAAATTCTGTTTATTAAATTCTAAAAATGTATGTATTTAAAAAAAAAAATATATATATATATATATATATATATATATAAAACAAACATGAATGCAAAGATTACATTTTCTACCAGAAAGACTATAAAATTAGAATGTTATTTAGTGAAAAATACAACATTGTTAATTTCATCAATTCAGTTTACCAAACATGCTTGTCTAAACGCACTAAATTAAATTGGATTTCGGTCAGTAAAATGTAGTTAATTTGAAGCATGCATGCACCACAGACTACAGAACGTAAGGGAATTACATTTGCAAATGCTCATTTGCTAATAAAATAGTGGCTTAGTATCAGGTGGATTTCTTGTTTATCAGTGAGCACAGTCAAATATTTAGAAAAATGACACTGCTGAAGTGTGTTAAGTTGGTTGGTAATGAAATATTGGACTGAAACATTTGTAAACACAAAGACACACTCACTGTCTCAGGCTGACTCAACTGAACATCCTGGGTCATCAGGTTAACCACTGGTTTGTGTGTGTGGATTGTTTTAATGTGAACTAATCTTGTGTAAATGTGTCTCTTCTCTGCAGCAAACTCTCACAGAACATGTTCATTTAAACAATGATGACGAGCTCCACACTCAAACGGGCGAGCTGGGTGACATTGTGCAGTATTTGAAACACCAGGCTGACAGAGGAGATACAGAGTCTCAGGTCTTCACTTTTTATCCTCGCTTTCCTATGATCTCTCTTTGTCTTTGGGTATCTCTCAAGTTAAACTTGAACTTTTTACTTTAGTTCTTCTGATTTAGAACATGCAGTCAGAATGTGTTGAAGTGGATTAAGATCACATACATTGAATACACTGTATTTAAAAAAAAAAGAATTTACAAAAAAAAAGCAAGATTCTTAAGATAAAACTTAAGAAGAATTCATATCCTCGAAAAGAATGTTCTTAAAACTCATCGTAAATAGCTTTTCTGTAGCTCAAATAGTAGAGCATGGTGCTAGCAACGCCAAGATCATGGGTTCGATTCCCAGGGAAAGCAAGAGCTGATAAAATGTAAAAACTGTAACTTGAATGCAATGTAAGTCGCTTTGGATAAAAGCGTCTGCTAAATGCATAAATGTAAATGTAAATATCTTAAAATTAGGATAAACTCCAGTTTGTTTTAAATCCCCAAAGGTAAAGCCTATGATATTATTCTTGAGGGGGGGAAAAAAGAAAAAGTGTATATATATATATATATATATATATATATATATACATACACACACACACACACACACACACTACAGAAAACGATAGAAATAACTGACTTAAAGCCATTTTCTAGCTGGTGGAAATACTAGTGTCCTAATAATTTGGGCCACTGGTCACTGTATATACAGGTGCATCTCAATATCTCTTAGAATATTGTGAAAAACTTCATTATTTTTTGTAACTTATTTCAAAAAGTGAAACTTTCATATATTCTCGATTCATTACATGTAAAACATTTCAAAAGTTTTTTTTTGTTTTAATTTTGATGATTAGAGCTTACAGCTCATGAAAGTCAAAAATCCAGTATCTCAAAATATTAGAATATTTCCTATGATTAATCGAAAAAAGGATTTGCAAAACAGAATAGTTCAAGTTCTTTAAAGTATGTTCATTTATGCACTCAATACTTGGTCGGGGCTCCTTTAGCACAAACTCCAGCATCAGTGAGGTGTGGCATGGAAGCGATCAGCCTGTGGCACTGCTGAGGCACTATTGAGCCTTCAGCTAGTTTCTCATCTTTCTCTTGAAAATATCCCATAGATATCATGTGGGGTTCAGGTCAGGCATGTTGGCTGGCCAGTCAAGCACAGTAATATCATTGTCAGCAAACCACTTGGAAGTGGTTTTGGCACCGTAGGCATGTGCTAAAGTCCGGCTGGAAAAGGAAATCAGCATCTCCATAAAGCTTGTCAGCAGATGGAAGCATAAAGTGCTCCAAAATCTCCTGGTAGACGGCTGTATTGACTTTGGACTTGATAAAACACAATGGACCAACAACAGCAGACGTCATGGCCCCAAATCATCACTGACTTCAGAAACTTCACACTGGACTTCAAGCAGCTTGGATTCTGTGCCTCTCCAATCTTCCTCCAGACTCCAGACCTTGATTTCCAAATGAAATGCAAAATTTACTTTTATCTGAAAAGAGGACTTTGGACCACTGAGCAACAGTCCAGTTATTTTTCACCGTAGCCCAGGTAAGATGCTTCTGATGTTGTTTCTTTTTCAGAAGTGGCTTGGTAGCCTTTTTCCTGAAGACGTCTGAGCGTGGTGACTCTTGATGCACTGACTCCAGCTTCAGTCCACTCCTTGTAAAGCTCTCCCAAGTGTTTGAATTGGCTTTGCTTGACAGTATTCTCAAGCTTGTGGTCATCCCTGTTGCTTGTGCACCTTTTCCTAATTTCTTCCTTCCAGTCAACTTTGCATTTAATATGCTTTGATACAGCACTCTGTGAACAGCCACCGCTTTCAGTAATGACCCTCTGTGACTTACCCTCTTTGTGGAGGGTGTCAATGATTGTCTTCTGGACCGTTGCCAAGTCAGCAGTCTTCCCATTATTGTGGTTTCAAAGAACAAGAGATAGCAGGGATTTATACTGTAGGGATGGTCATTTAATGAAACTCAAATGTAAATATACTAATATTTTGAGATACCGGATTTTTGACTGTCATGAGCTGTAAGCTCTAATCATCAAAATTAAAACAAACAAAAAAAACATTTGAAATGTTTTACTTTACATGTAATGAATCTAACTTTTTCATGATATTCAAATTTTTTGAGATGCAGTATGTATGTAATATATTTGAGACCTTCTTAAGAATTGCACTTGGGAACATTCTCAAGAATGTCGTAGACATTTTTATTTTTTCCTTTTTAATGAAAACCAGAGCTGGGGCTCAGGGTCTGGGACAAAATTATTCAATTTCTTTATAAACTTAATTTTCAATTATTATTTTCAGTTTTGAATGAATGAATGAATGAATGAATGAGTTAATGAATGAATGAATTAATGAATAGAAAGAGAAAAAAGCAAGATTTTAATGGACTTGGTGACCCCACTTTATGTTTGTGTAATCATTCTAAACAAAAAGTTAGGAAAAAACAGGATGATTACTCTTTATACTAATAATTTCTCATTAAAAGCCAAATCATGTGCAAAACCACAAATAACCAGGGTTTCACAGAATATGGTAACAAAATATTCCCATAATATTACAGATAATTGTCACCAGAGGGACTTTTGTTACTTCATTTGAGATTCTCAGCTGTTGTAAGGTGGTTGTGGGCTGGTGTTTCTTGTAGAAATCTCTGGCCAAGATGCTTCTGTGGGGCAGTAACGGGGTGGAGAAAGACATTCGAGCAGCAGTCACGTGGTACGCTAGAAGCGCCCTGCAGATGGTTGATCCCACCGCCATGTACGACTATGCCATTCTCCTCCTGAAGGTGATCCACAGGTTACATGGAAATCTCTCAAGCCGTATCTTTTCAAGCATTTGCATTGTAAAAAGCGCACACATGTTTGTTTAGTATAAGTAGAAACTCCCGACACAAGATTAGGAAAATAAATGTAAAATGGTGTCTGTAAAAACCTATCTTGTAGACCTGAGAAACAACTGCTTGCTTTGCGCTTGAACAGGGCACAGGAGTGAAGAAGAACCGAACGCTTGGCCTTGAGCTTCTGGAGAAAGCTGCCGACATGGTGAGTACAAGTATGAGCATGTGTGTGGTTGTGTGTGGAAGCTTTGTGATTTCTATAATGGGCCATGTGTGTTTTTCTCAGGGTTCTGTAGAAGCTCTGAATGGCCTCGGATGGTACTACAATACCGTAGTAAAGGACGGAAGAAAGGCCTTTCGATACTTTGAGTTGGCGGCTGAGAACGGCAGTCGTGATGGGCTCTTCAATGTGGGCGTCTACCATTTAAATGGTGACAATCCTGACAAACCAGACAGGAATGAGGTCAGAGGTCACACATTGAAAGGAATAGTTCACCCAAATATGAAAATTTGCTGTTAATTTACTCACCCTCAGGCCATCAAAGATGTAGGTGACCTTTTTACTTCAGTAGAATAGAAAAGAAGATTTTTAGCTGAAACCGTGGTACTTGGTGATTCATATAATGCAAGTCAGTGGCTGCCCGTCTTCAATAATTAAAAAAGGCATATCAAGGAACACAAAATTAATACCTGTGGCTCTTGACGATATATTGAGGTCTTATGAAGTGAAACGATCAGTCTGTGCAAGAAACTGAGCATTATTTTCAAAATTATTACCTGCGATCCAGAGGAAATACAATTCTTTGCCGCGAACTGATTCTTTGGTCCGAGTCGTACTGTTTCCTCAGTTCAGTGACTGTTGGAGGAACTGGAGCACTGAATGATTCATTCATCATAGGATCAGATACGCTGCTATTTTGGCTTATTTCGAGTCCAGTGACTGTCAGGCGCCAGAATGTGAGTTTTGATTGAGCAACTGATCAATCGATTTGATGAAGTGATTGATTGAGTTTTGATCTGTGCTGCTCGAGCCGCAAACTGTTTCAGACGATTCAGTCTGATTTGGTGAACTGGTTCAACTAGTTCACTAAAAAGAATTGGTTCAAAAGAATGATTCATTTGTGAGCTGGACATCACTCCAGACCATTTGTCTGAGGCTCTGGATTACAGGTAATAATGTTGTAAATAATGTACAGTTTCTTGCACAGACTGATCGTTTCACTTCATAATTCCTTAATGTATCTTCAGGAGCCATGCTTATTAATTTTGTGTTGCCTGATATGCTTTTTTAAATGATCAAATATGGGCAGCCAGTAGGGATGTTCATTTTAACCGTTTAACCGTAAACCGATAAGAATCTTGACCGATTAATACAATCAGTTAAACGGTTTAAAGTCACTTATTTATTTATTTTTCAGTAATTTATCAAAATATTTTAAAAGGTTTGCTGCATGGTTAAAATAAGCTACGCGTATAAAAAAAATATGTTTTTTAGAGAGAGAGAAAAAAAAAAAAAATAAGTCGCCTATTAATTTAGGCTAAACGAAACTGAAAGCAATGTTGGGTCTCTCATTCGATACAAAATCAAATGTTTCCGTATTCATGATGTATTTGAATACCAAAATATTATTTACCTTTTATGTAGCCTAGGCCTACTTCACTCCCGTTCCAATATTCACGTAAAACAAAACGTTTTGCATAACTTCACGGTGGTACGGTGATAACGCTTAACGGCACAGATTTTACTACATATTTAATCTGAGCAGTGTGTTTTTTTTCCCCCATATGTTACAGTTTGACTGATTGTTTTTTATAATGATAATGAACAGGCTGCATTATTAAGGTAGAATGCTTTACTGTGCGCGCGCATGCGGCGCTGGAGCAATCACTTGATCCCCTCCTTTGTAACAGTGGAAGCAACTACTCCTTTTAGTCATGAAGATAATCGGAATTGTAAAAGGTTTGCTTTTATTTGTGTACATTCACAATAAGAACAAATCTTTGCGCTTTTGTAAAATAAGCCAAAAAAAATTAAAAATAGGATGCTGCTTTCTGCCGTCTGGTTTCCTTTCGCACACGAAAATCTGCATAGGTTACTTGTTGCATAGTTTTTATTTCGTTTTCTTAAATTATGATTTAAGTGAAAATATATTTATCGTATAGGCCTATTTATTCGTTATAATATATAGGCTATATAACGCCTAGCTTTATTATGTTTTTCTCCGCTGCAGGTGCGTGATGTGATAGCTATGATGACCATGTGAATCCTCATGTTCTGTTGTTTGCTGCTTTTTGCGCATGCAGAATTAATCCCCGGAAAACAAATGTTAGTATTTTTAACGGGTCACAGACACTTATTCTTTCTAATTTAATTCAGTTCTAATTTAAAATAATCTTGTCGGTTAACGGTTAATAATCGGTTAACGAGCGTCGGTTGTCGGTTAGGAAAAATAACCGAAATGAACATCCCTAGCAGCCAGCATTGACTTTAATTGTCTGAAACACCAAGGACCACAGTTTCAGCTAAAAATCTTCTTTACTGCTCTACTGAATAAAAAAAATCACCAACATCTTGGAGGGCCTGAGGGCGAGTAAATTAAAAGCAAATTTTAATTTTTGGCTGAACTAACTTTCCCTTTAACCTTCAATGGATTGTTCAAAATGGAGAGTTTCATATTTTATGGCATGAGTTTATAGTGTGTTGATCTCAAAAAAATTTTGTTCAGACTGCTGCGTTCCACTACTTCTTGGATGCGGCTCACTTGGGTCACATGGATGGCGCTGTGCAGTCAGCAATGTTTCTCTCCACCGGATCTGTACAGGGAGTGCCGAGAGATCAAGGCAAAGCTGTGCTGTATGTCAGTCTCACCCGAACACAACACTCAACAATCCTTCAATGACTTCAGTTAGCACAGCTGCCAGCACACATAGACTGAAAAACACTGACAAGTTTGACAGATTTGACATAATGTCTAAATGCAAATGTCAGGGTCATCTGATGAGTATTTAATATGTTTTGTTTTGTTATGTGATATGTTTCTTTCTTTTGTTGGGTTTCTCCGTTTCTTCAGGCTGTTGAAGCGAGTCAGTGAGATGAATGGACACCTGGGCTTCATGGTTAAAGATGCTCTTCAGACTTATCAAAGAAGATCATGGTGAGATATCCATCTGTCCATCCACCCATCCATCTCTTCATCTATTCATCCATCCTTTCATACTGTACATCCATCCATCCCTTCACCTATCCATCATCCATCCATCCCTGCATACAGTACATCCATCCATCCATCCATGCATCTCTTCATAATTCGATCTATCCACCCATCCCTTCATAAATCCATTCATCTATCCATGCAACATCCTTCTATCTATCTATCCTTTCATCCTTCTATCCATCCATGCACCCTTGAGTTGTTTTCTAGGGGGCGTGATTTCAGAAAACTTCTGAATAAAGTCAAATGGGCACTTTATGACACTTTTTCTTTTTTGTCTATAAATATTTTAATGGAAAACGTGACCAGCATATTATTCAGTATAACTTCCTATGTGTTACACAGAAGAAAAAAATCATACTGTTTTGAAATGACATATTTCTGAATGTTTGTGTGCCTGTCTATTCAAGGGATGAAGCGTTGGTGAAATACGCCATACTAGCAGAAACTGGTCTCGGTGTGGCACAGCATAATGCCGCCCATCTGTGTGAGGTGAACAGTCTCAACATCTGCCAGTCCAACCATCTCAAGCCTTTCATTTCCTGGCTGTTGTTTTTTTTCCTAATCCTATTATTTCATGTGTATTTCCAGCTGTTAGATCACAGCTCTGCCTGTCAATGGAGGTACCACAACTACTCCACCTACAACCACATCCCTCAGGAAGCTGGTGAGCCTCTGCAGAGCAGCAGAAATGACACAAAGAAATACTACTACTTCTCTTTATACAACTACTTCCCTTTCTCATAATAGTTTTCTTGGTCCACCTCACTTTCTCTCTGTCTGCTTTTATCTGCTTCTGTTTCCCTGCGTTCTGCAGGCTTGTTGCGGATGGGAGATTATTACAGTGAACTGGCTGAAATGGTGAAGGCCATAGACATGTACAGTACAGCAGCAGTGCATGGTAGTGCTCAGGTACACACACACAGACACACATGTAGGGTTTCCATGTTTTATGGGGACATTATATAGGTGTAATATAGGCTGTACAATATACTATTGCCCTACACCTAAACCTACCCCTCACAGGAAACTTTGTGCATTTTTAGATTATCAAAAAACTTAATTCTGTATGATTTATAAGCTTGTTTCCTCATGGGGACAAAAAAATGTCCCCACAAGGACAAGGATTTCGGATATTTCGTTTCCGTAATGTAGGATTACCAGGACACACACACACACACACACACACACACACACACAGTCTGTCCAATGTATATTATAGATTTTGGAATCTAAATGCATCAAACATCAAATCAAATGTCTTGTTTAGAATATATATTTTTATATTAAATAATGTGCTAATAATTGTTTGTGTGATCGTCAGGGCCTCTTTAATCTGGCCATGTTAATTGAAGAGGGTTATGAAGTTCCTGACATCATTCGGGATCAGATGGGACTCTCAGATGCACACAATGTGAGCCGGAGCGCTGTGGTGGCAAATCTATTATCCAGGTCTGTGTTCTCTATGCTGTCTGGCATTTGCTTATCAGTTTCTCATATGTTTTTTGGAAGAAAACTCTTCAGCTCTGTGGTTGCTTTGAATTATGCAAAACATTGTGCAAAACAAGTGTATGTTGTGTACTGCTTTGTGAAATATTGTCAAGAGAACTCAAAGAATTCTGAAAAAAAAAAAAATTTAAACTTTAAACTTTAAACTTACATACATTATTTAAACCACATTATTAGATTACCTTTTGACTTTATGAATACATATAAATGACAGCTTACAATTATTTTTGTACAATTATTTCAAGACCACATGTATCAGTTTTTGTCACTGGCGTTACCTTCTTTAGCAATATTAAAAGATATGAAATATTATTTCTCTATTTTTTTCAGCACATGTAGTCAGAGTTAGAGAAAAATAATGAAAATGCAAGAAATAAGTAGATTGTGTTTTATTTATTTAATGTGACAGACAAAAACAGTACAGTAACACAGTAACACAGCACAGTAACACCAGTGACATACATAAGACCTGATATACTGATCTTCACTGGTGTTATCCGTAAGGAAGGTAACACCAGTGACAGTAACACCAGTGACAGTAACACCAGTGACAATTTTCATGAAAAATGCATTTTACAAAATGTCTGCTGCAAGGTATCAAACCACATTGTCAATCATGGTATACTCACTAAATTAATTAGTTTAAACCATTTGTATTATAGTTTTTTTTGTACAATTCCCTAAAAATAAATAGGTCACACCAGTGACGTCAACTAAAAGCTTCATATGAAATCATGAGATAAATGAGAAAATTTCTCATAACTGAAAAGAAACAGTGGACTAAACATGGGCCTTTTTTCATAGATGTTTAGAAAATAGGAAGGAGGAAGTCAGGTGATGTCATCAGTTTTTTTATTCCAAAATAAAAGCGGTAACACCAGTGACACAACTCCAGGGGACCACTATTTTCATTATATATTTTATAATATTTATTTGGCATTTTGTTTTTTATGCCATTTACATCATATATTTGATAGTTATGAATAGACTTTTGTATTTTAAATGGTAGAAAATCCTGTTTTTGACTTCAAAATAAAGCACTTTCCATGGATGTGGGGACGAGCAGTTTTGTGGTACTTGGAATTCCATATAATTAATAATAACAAAAAAAATAAATATGCCACACTGTTGGCTCAGGAAGGTGTAATTGTTCAAATAACATATTGTTTCATTTTAAAATATAAAAAAAATTGTAACCCTAATGTGTATTTCAATTGCAATATTTCTGTAAAGTCTAGGGACAGAAGATATTCTATTGTATTTTATCAAATAAATGCAGCTTTGGTGAGTATAAGACATTTTATACATATGAGATAAAACATTTTTAAAAATCTTTAAAAATAGTATTTTGACTGTTTCTTTTCTTTTCTTGTGGAACTTGAGTAGAAACTTGGTTTTGGTTATGATGTGGATGTTAGACTACCATATTAATTAAAATGTTTAATGCTTTTGATTTTTACATATTTTTATACAGTACACTACCAGTCAAAAGTTTTTGAACAGTAAGATTTTTAAAGAAGTTTCTTCTGCTTGCCAAGGCTGTTTTTATTTTTACCCAAAGCACAGCGAAAAACAGTAAAATGATGAAATATTTTTACTATGTAAAATTAGGGGTGCAGCGATCCGATATTCAGTATCGTTATCGCTCCAATACTGGCATTTTCTGCTGTATCGGGGTATCGGTCACACGAGACCGATCCAAATCCGATATTCTGCGTATATTATTCTGTTATTGTTAAAGCCCCACAAAAGCCACAAAAAAAAAACATTATAAAGCACAATAAAGTTTTCGCACACTATATTTCAAGTGTTCTAAAGCCGTTCCATAGTTTAATGTGAGGTACAGATGAATATTTAAGTTATCTAAAGGCCAAAGTATACTTCACTTTTTACAAGTATGTGAGGGACAGCGTACAGTGCGCATGGCGGTGCGTCATCAGAACAATCTGTGGCGTACTGCGCACCACCGATTTTTAACCTCGCGCACTTTGTACGGTCAGGTCGCACATGCGCACTGAAGTTATTTTGCAGTAATCAGGTTTTGTCTATATTTAGTAGATTGTGTGAACACACAAAAGAGTGACGATCAGGTCAACACAAATTGAGGTATAGAAATTCTACACTGAAAAAAACTGCACTGGTATCGGATCGATATCGGTATCGGCTGATACTCAGAATGTTTGGTATCGGATCGGGATCAGTTCTGAAAAAGTGGTATCGAGTCAGCCCTATTTAAAATAACTGTTTTCTATTTGAATATATGTTAAAATGTAATTTATTCCTGTGATTTCAAAGCTGAATTTTCAGCATCATTACTCCAGTCTTCAATGTCACATGATCCCTCAGAAATCATTCTAATATCTCAAAAAACTAAAAAAAAAACATTTATTAGTATTATGTTGAAAACAGCTGAGTAAAATATTTTTCTTTGCTCGATAGAAAGTTCAGAAGAACAGCTTTTATCTGAAATAGAAATCTTTTGTAACATTATAAATGTCTTTATCATCACTTTTGACCAATTTAAAGCATCCTTGCTAAATAAAAGTATTCATTTCTATAATTTCTTTCCCATTTTTACTGCTGAAAAGACAAGTAGTTTCAGTGGCACAGAGAGCTGCATAATTTGATGTAAACAATAGTTTTTTTTTTTCTTCTTCTTGGAATAACATCCACCAGTAAATCATTCACAAAGACTAGCAATGTGCACTAAAAAGTAAATAGTGTCCATTCTCAATTCATGTTGACTTTAAGAACAATGCAAGTCAATTGAGGTCAAGCACAGGTGAACACACCTGCATGAATCTGCTCTCTCTCCTCCTGTAGGTGCAGGGCGTTTGAGGAGGGGGACGTGACTCCATGTTCATTAGTCCTGTGGAGGATGGAGCTCATGCAAGCCTGGAGAGACTTCACACACAGCTCCGTTCAGCTGCCGCTGGCCTGCGGGATTTTTGCCACACTCGCAGTTTTTGTATTTGCTGTGCTGTTACGAACTCTTCTGGGTAAAACATCCATCACTAAAGCAAACTTTTTTCATGATCACTCTAACTGCAAAAATGATCAAAATGCTGTCATAAAAGTGGTCCATATCATATGACATGTATTATATACTATAGGCATGTTACCTTGTTCTAAAATGAAAAGATTTATGAAACTGTTGAGTCAGCTGCTAAATGATTAATCCGTCAATCAATTGATTTAGAAACCCATAATTTTATTTTCTTACACTTTCATTTATTGTTTTACCATCAGCATGTTACTCTGCGCTTTACCTGTCAACCAGCCAATCATCAGAGAGACACGGTGAACAAGAAATCAGCGACAGTCCACTGGAGACCAGAACAGAAAATCAACAGCAGAGTTACCAGCCTACAGTTGCACACAATCACCTTTCAGTGCAGGAAACATCTGATTTAATTGTGACAGTGACTGGAGTGTGTGCATGTGTCATCTTTATCATGTTCATTTCCCGTCTGCTTTGAAAAGAACATAAGACTATCCTTCAAGAGGTTGTACATCAGCCATCACTATCGATCAACACTCTTCAACTCAGGTGACTGCACTGAACCAGTATAAATGCACCTTAAGTTGCTTTGGATAAAAGCATGAACAAAATGGTCAGTAACCTGTGTTGTTTGTACTCCGATTCATCTACTTTCTCTAGGTGAAATAAAGTTTGAATACTGGAATGTTTTCAGTGCAAATAAATGTCACCTGAATATGAATGTTCTGTCACATGACAGCAGTCACAACTAACTCGTGTTTTTATTAACTAAAATGAATTACTATTTGGTTATAAATATGTCCTTCTCTCATAAGTTGTCATACCTATTAGATTTAACATTGATTTAAGACTTGGATCTTTATGTGCGAATGTAGGCAGATCTGTTGTCAGTTATGAACCACGAGAGGGCGCCACAGCTCATAGCTATCTGAACTCCAGTTTTATGTTTTTTTTTTTTTGTCTTGAGATTAGGTTACTATTCTTATCTTGACTTCTTTTTATTTTATCCTCCTTGAGAAGATGATTGCTATATTCACTGCCAAGCACGAACAGGAATTTTTTGTTTTATTTCAAACAGATTTGAGGACCAGTTGTATAAATACATATAATTGATGATTTATATAATGCCGATAATTAATGAGCCCTATACATGGGTTCAAACAGAGTGTAGTGTTTACAGACCTTATTAATTATTGCCATTATAAATTTAAATTGGATGAGGCTGTGAGGGATAGATTTACTTTATAATAGTCTTTATAATGGTACTAGGTACTGAAAATTAAAATCATAATTTTAGAAACTCACAACTTTCAAAAAATGTTTTATGGAGTTTTTGCATAGCCTACTGAAATACACATTTATTTGAAAGACATTTCGTCACAAACAACAGTACAACCCACTGAATGCACTGTACTTCGGTCCCTCACAGCTTTGTTTTCACTCCTGTCAAAAATGAAATAAGTGTGCTAAGGTCTATATCTTAATAAATTAATTAACAGCATACTTCAGCGTTTACTGCCAATGTTTTGCAACTTGTGTGGGAAGAATTATCAAAACAAAAGCATAAAAAACACGCCCTACTTCTAAGAGAATTCATGGTGCGTATTTTATAGTTCTGCTACTGTAATAACAGAATGGCATGTTATGTCCTTTTGACATGTTTGTGATCAAAACATGTACAGGGTTTCTGCAGATATCATCAAATAATTTTTTTTAATGCCATATATATATGAAATATGCTATTTAAGGCCTTTATTTTGATAGTCCACTTTAGACATTCTACTACTTTTAAATAACTTTGCAGCTACGTCAACTAATTCTCATTAATTTGCAACTACATGTCTACTAACTCTCAGTAGGGTAGGTTTAGGGTTAGTACAATAAATTGACATATACTTGCAAAGTTTCTCATAGTCAGTATGTTGTATGTTGTGGACCCATCAAAATAAAGTGTTAGAAGATATTAAGCAGACAGTCTACTGATACTCTAATGACTGCTAGTTGACATGTAGTTACAAAGTTACTTACTGTTAGTAGAATGTCTAAAGTGGACTATCAAAAAGCGTTACCCTTAATTTTTGCCAAAATTAATTTAAGGATTTTTTTTCCCCCTTTGATAATACCCTCACTTTTTGGGGGATCAGTTATTTTTAAATCATCCCTACACCCCTGTTTGATTCCCATTTCCACACGCACTTCTCACAATAGGAGGCACTGCAAGTGTATAATTTATTAGCTGCTGTATAATGCTCCTTATCAAAGGTACTGCAGCTGATACCATCCTGAACATAAGTCCTGTCCTGCCAACAAAATCATCTAGGAAATGTGTTTCTACTGGCACAGCATCGGGATGACATACTGGATTGATTTCTCAACTGATTCTCATCAGATCATTTCAGTCAGATTTGTGTCATTATGATTCAAAATGTCCATCCAGGCAGCAGGTTTACTGGCCTAAGTAACAAGATGTCCCGGGCCTCCCCCGCCACACACATGGGCAGAGAGCCCCATCCCCCAGTGCTCCTCTGGAACACTACAATGGTTGTTTGTTTCAAGGACCAACTCGTACTTGAGTCCAGTAGGGGAGAGCAGAGTGATTTAAGCCTTTTTCCCCAAGGACTCATGCTTTTTCAGTCTGAACAATTACAGACAATTCTAAAAAACTATCAAATGCGGAAGTTATAATATAAGGCTGTACTTTTAGCATGATAGCTCTAAACTGCTGGATGATACAAGCTTGTTGAAATGGTAGGAACCGGGTAATTTGAGACAAAAGTCCTAGGGTAAGTTGAGCCAGTGGCTCATGCCTTTTTATTGAATTTCCTCTGATATAGCATGAGGTGAGAATGTTCAGTTTTACATCAGAACAATCAATGGCACAGCTTAACCCCATGTGGCTCAACTTACCCCTCACTGGGGAAACTTGAGCCAAGAGACCACTTTTTTTTTTTTTTTTTTTTTTTTGGAAAGCCATACTTTGAAAGCGGTTTATTTTAGATCCAAAGTGATTAATCCTAAGGATGCAGTACATCCTGAAATGTTTGTACATGTGTAAGTTGGACCCATTATTGTCATGTGCTCACTTTAAACACACCATAATAATTAATAATTTATTACATTTATATAGCGTTTTTCTAGACACTCAATAAGTAAAAACTGGCTCAACTCACCCCTGTTCTCTCCTATATAATGAAGTCCCAACCATGGCTCTGGAAGAGCACATTTCCATTGTTGATGCACAATCATGCGTGAATCAAATGAGGTGCCTCCTTCAGAAAAGAATACAGAACTAGGGGACTCTATCTTTTCATCACTAACCTAAGAAAATGCTATGAAGGATCCTCCAGCACAGGGGTTTATTCAAATGAATTTCTGTTGGAATCACACTCAACCTGTGAAGGTTCCACTAAGCTGGTAAACGATCTCAGCTTCAGCGATCTAAATCCAGTTTGCAGACACTTTTTTTTCATAGTGAACATTGATCCACATTTAAAACACCCGGCCAAAGAGTCACACGATAAGTGTGTCATTGCGACGACACACACAGAAGGCACTCGAGCAGTTTTATGGAATCAGCGCTCTGTGTGAAGGGGGCTATGGACTAACAAGGGAAGTATACTGGCCCTGTCCCATATGGTACCCTAAAGGCTATGGCACACCATCCCGACAGTCGGCCATCAGCTAATGTTGGGTCGTCGCTGAGTGTCTATCATCTCAGTTTTAGCTATGTGTACCGCACCACCAGACTAGTCAAAGTTCTTTGATTCAAGACCAATGTGCCATGCAGGTGTCTCTCATAAGTATTCGCTTCGCTAGCTGAGAGGCACACACTCACAATGCCAAACAGTGGTACTGGACAGCTAGTTGACTGTTGATTGTAGTCTTTGCCTTTCATAGAAGAAGAGGAAGAAGATGGCGAGATGAGAGAATGAAGAGTGAATTGATTTTCTACTCAACGCTGCGTAGCTATGACGCAATGGGAACGCCCCTTGGGTTTGCCAATTGTCTCAAACCTCTATAGAATCACTCCAATTCATTGGCTGATGGCACAGGCTTCACCCGACTTCACCATGTCGCCCACTCTAATACTAGCGAGCGCACCATCTGCTCCTCAGATTTCCTTCTCTCAGAAGCAGTCATTTAGCCCTTCGGAAGTGTTTTGGCTAGTTTCTCTTTTGCACTTCAGCGACTGCATTCAGTGGAACCTCGTTTCTCCCCACGGTGAAGTGCTATGGAGTTTCGTCACTGCCAGCCACCATGCTCTCCTTTATTTGGGACAGTCGTGGCCTAATGGTTAGAGAGTGGGACTTGTAACCCAAAGGCTGCAGGTTCGAGTCTCAGGTCCAGCAGGGATTGTAGGTGGGGGGAGGGAATGTCCAGCGCTCTCTCTCTACCCTCAATACCATGACTGAGGTGGGACCCTTGAGCAAGCTCCCCGGGTGTGTGTTCATAGTGTGTGTGTGTGTGTTTGTTCACTTCTCACTGCTGTGTGCACTTGGATGGGTGAAATGCAGAGAAACTACCTGCACAGTAAGTGTGTTTAATGTATAGGTGTAATGTATATAAGCAGCCTTTCTCTACTTGCCTTACTAACACGGCAGCTGCTGACTTCACTAACCTAGTGAAGGTCACTATGCCACTATTCTGGCAATCGAGGACATGCTGGCCACTCACCTCTCGCCAGGCTTATGATGCTGACGTCCTGAAGGAGATGGATGAGGGAGGGGGCCTTACTCCAGAAGTGGTCAAAGAGCTCCATAGACATATGTACCTGAAGCTGCGTGCAGCTAATCACACTGCACGTGTGGTTGGGCGTACAATGGCAGGGTTGCTGGCTGCCAAGCGCCACCTCAGGCTAAATCTCACAGAAATATGTGAGAAGGAGAACATTTTTCTCCTAGATGCCCCATATCACAGTCGGGATTGTTCAACGAGGCGGTTAGCTCAAGTAGTGCTGGGCGGTATACCAGTTCATACCGAATACCGGTGTTTATTTTCTTATGATATGAGTTTTTAAAATACTGCAAAACTAAAAGGGTCATTTGTACTGTCATTTATTCAATGACTTCTGTCATTTAAACAATGTTTGGAATGCGACGCTGTTTGAGAGGGGGGTTTTTTCACTGTTGCACTGTGGCAAGGGAACAGCTGTGTTACTAAGCGTGAAAGTTCTGAAACTGAAGCTGTGGAACTACTAGAATGTGAACTCAGCCACAAATATCCACCATCCCCTGCCATCTGTCTCACACACACAAGTGCGACTTTAGCACTATATTTAGCAAATTTCAGACCCTTTTAGTGTCTTTTTTTCCATAGAATATACATACTGACAAACCTAGAAACTTTTTTGGATAAACCAAAAAGATGTCATCAGCGGGCTACTGCCCCGCAAGCGAGAGGTCTGACTTTCCCAGTGCAGTATCGCCTCTCTCTGTTCTGTGCAGTGAGTGGCAGAAAAGCAGCGCATTCAGTTGACTGTACCGCAGGAGACTCGTCAGTAAATCAGAGCAAAACATGCGCACCTATCGCTTACTGACTGTTTGGATTTATAAATATGAGCATAGTTCGTCTGTTAAAATTATGCACTTTTTTTTGTTTGTTGTCTTTTAGTTTGTTACTCAGACGCAGACAGTGCGCTGCATGAGACAAAAAAGTAATATAGTCAAAACCACCGCATAGCCGCTCTTTAGTGTAGATGCATGTCTGATTTCATCAGACGATATCGCGATTATAAATGAGAGTGACTCCTGGTTAACATGTATTAATGGATCGTGTTTATCTTTAAATGGATCACTATTTAGTGTGGAATATTTCTACAATATTCACTCATCATGACAGTAAAATATGGCATTCTAAGTCAATCCTACTGCAGTATTTCCTCTGGTGTTTGCATATCCTCTGGACTGCACCCGTATTCAGCCTCTATAATGCTTCCTACACACATGGAGGCTTCTGCCAGAAGTGTACGCCTTATATTCTCAGTGCTTCAGTTTTATCGCAATCCCCCATTTTGACGGGGTTCATCTTACTGCGGTAAACAGCGTCTTTGAGGCTTCTGTTCTGCAGAAGGTCTCCTCACTCCTCCTCAAGGGTGCGATAGAGGCGGTCCCTCCTTTGGACGTGAATCGTCGCTTCTTCAGTCACTATTTCCTAATTTCAAAAAAAGGACAGAGATCTGTGACCTATACTAGATCTGCGCTGGCTGAATTTCTCTCTTTACAAGGGGAGATTCAAAATGTTAACTCTGAAAGTTATTCTGGCTCATTACTGTAGAACTGAAGTATTCTTACTTTCATCTATTTAGGTTGTTCAGTGGCATAGGGAGTTCCTTGGGCTTACCTTTGGGGGAAAGACGTACCAGTACAGGGTTCTTCCCCTTCTGTCTGGCTTTGGCTGACATTCACAAAGTGCATGGATGCTGCTCTGGCCCCAATAAGGGTCTAGGGCATCCATGTGCTCAACTACCTGGACGATTGGCTCATCTTGGCCCATTCCAGGGAGTTGGTGAGTTGTCACAGAGACATTCTTTTTCACTACCTTTGATCTTTTGACCTCGGTTAAATTATCACCCCTTCTCAGCAGACCATTTTCTTGGGGGTCCAACTTGATTCTGTTCCGATGAAGGCCCGTTTGGCTCCTGCTCAGATTTCCGTATCAAGACGTGTTTGGCCCCCTTCAAGCTAGGCCATCATGTTTCAGTGTGCACATGTTGCAGACTCCTGTTCTCATGGCAGCAGCCTCTCCTGTGCTGCCCCTGGGGCTGCTTCATATGAGGCCATTTCTGTGGTGGATAAAGTTCAAAGGAGTTTGTCCCTCGTGGCCGGCCCTCCACCTACTAAGAGTGTTGCGTAGTTGCTTTTGCCCCCTCTTGATATGGCAGGTCTCTCTCTTTCTTCAGCAGTGGGTAAAAAAGGGGGCGATGTTTGCCTTCGCCAAATGATTGCAATGCCTCCCTAACTGGTTGGGGCATGGTCTTCGAGGGCAGACCGGCTTGTGGTGTCTGGATGGGAGAGTTCACATATACAGCCTAGAGCTGCGAGCCATCTTCCTGGCCCTTCAACCCTCTACATTGCGAGTAAACCTGGATCTTGTGTTCTGCAGCGAGGACCATGTCGATTTGCAGGCTCTCTTTGTTTGCAAGTCATGCATGAAGTTTGCTCTGGGCATTGTTAAGGTATTCCTATGGCTCAGACCCAGTTATGTCCCCAAAGTTTTTGTCCACATCATTCTAGCTCATTCTACCAGGAGTATTGCCTCCTCTCAAGCTCTTTTTAGAGGAGGTCCCCTGGAGGATATTTGTGCGGCGGCAGGATGGTCCTCTCTTCACAATTTTTTTATCAGGTTTTATAGTTTGATTTTAGATGCGGCTCCTGGTTCCCAGGTTCTTTCTGTTTAAACTAGCCATTCGAGGATAATCTGGTCTGTTTTGCATTGGGCCAGATATAGCAGCACTTAGCTTGGCCTGTGTGGTATACATTTCCATTGCCTCATAGCTACACAGCGTTGAGTGAACCTATGAAAGAGAACATCTTGGATTACTCACGTAACCCATGTTCTCTGAATAGGGAACGAGACACTACGTTTGCTGCTAAGCTCCTTGTGCTGCCAGGACTTCTTCGGCTGGAAATCTGAGGAGCAGATGGCGTGCTTGCTAGTATTAGAGTGGGTGATGTTGGGCGGCGCCCGCGCCATTGACTCCATACGGGCTTCAGATGATTGGTACACCCAAGGGGCGTTCCCATTGCATCATAGCTATGCAGCATCTCATTCCCTACCTGAGACAGTTTCTTCAGTTCAGTGGGCAACGTGTTGGCACACAGGTGATGTGGGATGGCAACAAAATGCCATATTTGGATGGGATAAGTTTTACATAGAGAGGTGGGGTAAAGTAATTATTACCAGAGCTTCTCAGTGATTTTCGTCCCGGCCAAATGTGCCATCTCAATGTCAGTAAAGATTACAGCGACATTTACCTTCTGTAAAAAAAAAAAAAAGTCTTTAAAAAATTACCCCAGGTAATGCTTATCCTGAGCTTTAAATATGTATGGAAATATTCTGTCATTTCCTGGCACAGAACTTCTGTCAACTTTAGGTAAGTTCCTATTACCGACAGAATCCAATCAGAGTTTATTTAACAAGTCGTTTGACAATTTGTGCTACCCTGTCAGATTTTGCTACCTCCCAAAACAGTTGGTAGCATAATTCGACAGCGAAAAATGCTACCTATGAGATTTTGCTTCTAGCATGATGGTGTGAGGCTTCATTAACGTGTACTTCTACCCCAAGCCTAAACCTACCATTACATTATTAAAAAGCAGTGTTGAAAGAATTATCTGATTGGTAGCATTACTTATTAGCACACCGGACCTAACTAATAAGGTAGCTAACTAATATTATAAGGTAATATTATAATGCACAGGAAGAAATGTGGCACACACAAGATGACAGGGAGGTGATGGTGGTGCGTAAATCGAGTTACCCCTCCCACTTCTGGTAGATTTATTGAGATTTCTTATCCTATGCAAATTGGCCAACAATATTACACCACTCCATCTACCTTTGTAATACTAATCCCATCCAAATAGGGCTATAATGGACTTTCGTCAGAGCTAGCTCTTTGTTTTATATTAGTTTGCCTTTTGTAGGTTGATAGAAGCACATATTTGAGAATGTACTAATAACTGGATTTGCTAAAGTTTGTCACATAAATATACAGAATATTTATTATTGAGAGTTCTGCTTTGAGGCACTGAATGGTAAATACACAAGATATTAATGAGCAGAATTGTACTTTCTGTATTTCATCTGTATTTTCTGAGTTTCATCTGTGAAGTAGACTTAGCTTAGTGTCTTTCCTTTATAGTACACAAAGTTTCTGGGTGGTATCTCATTACTTAACTAGACGCTCATGATAACCTTATCAGAACTCACCCACACAAGCTGATAAGTAGATGCAATAAGAAATTAAACAAAAGAAACTAAGACGTCATAAATAAATGAAAAGTTTAGTGGTTCTAAGTAGGTCTTGAAGAAAACATCAGGTTTGAAATGGCACAATGTTTTTCAAAGATACAAATCAGATACAAATGTCCTTACGTCATCTTACATATTTAAAGACAATATCTTACATCTGAGTAAAATTTACAAAATGCAACAGTACAGCCAGACACAAAAGACAGAAAAAAATTAAAATTGTTAACAAATATTTAAAAACCTATACAAATGCATTTCTACATAGTTCCACATAATGTGCAAAATTACTGCCAAGAGTGTGCATTTTTCATTGGCCTGCTTACCACTACATTACCATTTTCAGAAATAAATACTGAACAATTATACAAACACAGACTTTTATGAAAGCCCTGTCTCCACCCACATCACGTACAAAGGACTACAATAACGACATCAGCTAGAGATAGATTTGAACCTCTGCACTGTGATGCCATTTTATTGTGGTTAATGCACCTGATGTATTTTAGACCCCATGAAATTAATTGACAAGTTCAATACTCTTTCCTGTGCTGATGCATTTCCTGCTGAAACAGGAAGTTGGGGCGGGACATACTGATTTCAGAGGGTCTTTAATTGAACTCTATTCTTATGTGAAGATTTAAATGTAATGTAGGGATTAAATATTTTGCAGTCATTAACAGAGCATTACCAGAAAAACACAATGTTATAAATTATAACACATTATAAATGCGTTGCTGTTACTTTGGCCTCATCCTCTATAGTGAGCGCTGGGTTGTCATACATCTCTAAACTCTTAACCTGGGTTTCCATGTCATCCTTCTCTTCATCCTTCTCTTTTTCTTTGCAGCACTTGCAGCAGCAGCAACAACGAGTCCTGCAGAAGGTCATGCTGGTGGTCACAACTTTGTCCCAGGGTTTGAGGGAGTGTAGCGGTTTGGGCAGAAATCCCAGCTGCGGAGTAATGACGGCAGGAAACGCGGGCAGCGTTTCTGCATAATATTTACCACGATCACAAAGACCGCCAAGACCACCACAGGCACTCCGACCCCCACCAAGACCTGCCACCCTGCGATGGAGAGGCCCAGGATTGACAGCGGTAAGAGGAGGAAGATCAGGATGAGATACAGCGCCGCGAACCAGCGGTACTTGGCCGTGCGGTTGCCCAGAGCTTTGGCTAATCGGATGGGGATGCGTGTGAAAGGGATGGGATACCAGAGCAGGATGCCACTGATGTTGAAGAAGAAGTGACAGAGAGAAATCTGGAAGAAAACACAAATAATAGTCATTAATCAACAACCAGAGTGATAAAATCAAATCAAATGAAAATAGGTGCAGAAACAAACCTGTAGAGAGTTGGCCAGCGTCTCTCCAGGACTGGCGAGGGCAGCTAGAATCGCTGTGGTTGTTGTGCCAATGTTAGAGCCCAGTGTGAGTGGATACGCCCTCTCAATGCTAATGACACCAATACCTGAATAGAGAGAAAACAGTAAAAAGGCTTCAATAAAATTGCACAAATTGCTCACTTATGTTGCCAAGCTAACACTGAAATAAGCATAACAATATACAGCATGCAAATATTACATAGGATGGGTTTTTTTAATAAATTTTCCAATAAAACAACAGTGGTACTGGTATCTCATAACAACCCGTACAGCTAGTACATATTAAACATTCAAATGCATAAGAGCAAAGACAGAAGTAAAAGAACATTAGAAACCAAAATTAGAAAGACATAGTCTCTGAGTATCCTCAAGAAAGTTCCAGAGAGAGGATCAAATGCACCAGAACACCTCAAATCATAAGTTAATTTTTCCAGTTGTAAAAGAGTGGTTGCCTGACACGTCCACATTTTGATTGAAGGTATCTGAGCAGTTGACCATAATAATACTATACATTTTGTGGCCAGATATATACAAAAAATCAGTACACATTCTTTGTCACAGTCCAGACACAGATTCACTGTACAATTCAGAAGGTATACCTTTGGGGAAAATACAAAAGTCTTTACAATAATCTTTTGAATGATTTTGTGAATCTCTTTCCAGTACATTTTGATTTTGTCACAATCCCAAAATACATGCATCACTGTGCCGATGTCTACCTTACATTTAAAGCATAACTGAGAACAACTGGGAATAAGATGGGTTTTAATTAGATTGAAGTACTTTAAAAAGTGGTGGGCAAAATGGTTGGAGGGGATGCACAGATGTGTTGGTTGTGATGCCACATCATGAATATTAGTTTGGTTATACAAATGATCTTTTACTGTTTTTATAAATTTTATTTAAATCAGAAATACTGTAATATTGTGAAATATTATTACAATTTAAAATTACTGCTTTTTATTCGAAAACATGTTAAAATGTAATTTATTTCTGTGATTAAACCTGAATTTTCAGCATCATTGCTCCAGTCTTCAGTGACACATGATCCTTCAGAAATAATTCTAATATGCTGATTTGCTGCTCAAGAAACTCTTGTTATTATCAGTGTTAAAAATGGTTGTGCAAATTCATAGGATTCTCTGATGAACAGAAAGTTCAAAAGAAAAGCATTTATATAAAATAATATAAATTCTATAAAAAAATATGGTAACACTTTACAATAAGGTGTCATTTGTTAACATTAGTTAATGTATTAACTAACATGAACAAACAATGATCAATACATTTATTATGCGATTTATTAATCTTTGTTAACATTAGTTAATAAAAATAGAGTTGTTCATTGTTAGTTCATGTTAGTTCACAGTGCATTAACTAATATTAACAAACACAACATTTTTAATAAACTTTAATAATGCGTTAGTAAATGCTAAAATTAACATTAACTAAGATCAATAAATGCTGTAGAAGTATTGTTCATTCTTAGTTCATGTTAACTAATGTTGTTAACTAATGTTAACTAATGAACCTTATTGCAAAGTGTTACCAAGAAATAAATTTAACATGCATGTTTTAATGCATTCTAGAACCATTAAAGATTAAAGAACCTTGCTGACCCCAAACTTTTAAACAGTACCAATTTAAATGCCTGAATCAACTTTTTTTCTGTCCTACATCTCCTGGGATTCTGTAGGACATTCTATGATTGCCTTTTCCAAGAGTGATACATGCAATGCCATAAAATGTCTAGGTAAACCATAATTGACAACATTGTCAACAGTTTGGTAACCAGTCCAATCAACCGGGGTTCTATACTGACCGACTAGTGGAGTGATGGCTGAGGTGAAGACAGAGCTGCTCTGAACAATGAAGGTCATTCCGGCTCCAACAAGGATGGCAAGGTATCCAGTGACCCAGGCGAAGGGGAAGGGGAAATCTGGCAACAGTCAAAGCCTTATTAGAAAGGTCATGATCAGTATGTTTAGTATGTGTATTTATTCCTGGTGTTAAGTGATGGCTGCATTAAAACTCCACACAAAGCTTTGGCTAAAAGGCAAGTAGAGTGGATATATGGGGAGTTATGGGCATGTACCTGAGTGCAGTCTGAAACCAACAGCACCTACACATACACACACACCTGTGGCACTCAGACACACTCGGGCTCATATAATGTCCCTGTTCAGCTCATCAGACAGCAGGACTGGGTCACCTGTGCTGACTATCATATGACAGGATACATGCATAAGTGCTAAGTGCTACGCCTACAGGAACGTGATAAGAGTGAACTCTGGGAAGGGTGGGGAATTTCCACATGTATGTTTTTAGCTGAAGGTCAAATATTTGCTACATGTGTCTTTGTCCTCAACTTTCAACTTAAAAGTTCAGTGTTGACGCACATTGTCATATACCACAAAGAGTGCGTATCAGAGGTTAATGTTAGCAATTAACAGCAGAGCTTAATTACCTGTGTTAAGCACCTTTTTGATGATGACCGCCACCTGACCCTTCAACATGGAGTTCAGCAGCTTGACGATCAGAATCAGGCAGGTGCAGAGGGCCAGCAACGACAGAGCCAACAAAATCAAGCCCACCGCCAGGTCCGGCAGATCAGCGTACACAAACATGTGAGCACCTGAAGAGATCAGGAGGAGTCGTTCAGAGCTTACAGAAATATACAGAAAGTTCATGAACGTGTTGGAAAGTTAGTGTCCAGTTTCCCCGCTGGTGGTGGTCTGGTGAAGGTTGATGGTTTTAGAATAGAGGTTTCCAAGCCTGTTTCTGGAGATCTACTTACCTGCACAGTTCAGTTCCAACACGCCTGTCTAATTATCAAGCGCTTCTGAAGATCTTAATTAGTTGGTCCAGGTGTGTAATATATATTATCTATAATATATTATCTGCAAGTACAGTTTTATATATATATATATATATATATATATATATATATATATAATATTATTATTATTATAATGTTCTTGTAAGATTTGAAGTACACTACAAGTGCACATCCATTTTAATTAAGCACACTTCCATAAGGGAAATTGTGCAAGGTGTGTATCTCAAGATCAAACGGTCAAATCAAACAATGCTAGCTTTTGTTTTGCAAGCATAAGATTATCAATACAGATCATTTACTTTAATCCTCTGCGAACTTTGCCAAAACTTTATCATCATGTAATGTTTGGCTGACACACATTTTGCCTGTGAGTGAATGTTTATCAATAATTGTACCTATATATAATAATCTCTCTGTTTGTTTATGTGAAATCTTTTCAGAGTAAGTGCATGTCCATAAAATAGCTAGATGGACTAGACTGATTACAAAGTACTACTAATTTCAATTTTTTTCCAGTAAGTTAATTTTTGAGACTCCTGCGGCATTATTTGAATAAGCTATTACTTTACATGAGGTCTACTATAACATAAATTGTGATTTTTTTAATGATCTAAATATTATCTTCAAATTCTCAGTCGAGGAGCTGCTGAATGGTGCTTCTTGAAAATCTGAGCACACTCTTTCACAGTTGAAGGACCACAGAATGATTACATGCTCAAATCCACTGAACCAAGTCAAGGCTGGAATTTCAACATGTGATCTAACTACTTGCATTGATTTAAATCACCCGAATTCATACCCAGAGCAAAAGCCCTGCTGCCAAATTGGCAGAGGCTCTTTGTTCATCTGCGCTGGCCTCAAGTGCCTGAGGCTGTCATGAAGAATAGCCCCATTGAAAAGGTAGAGTAGATGGATGGGGTGGGGGGGAAAGGTGAAGCTAAGATCTCCCTCAGCTTTTATAAGAAGCCATTGTACTCTTGGAGGTTAGAGTGAATAGCGATCGATGGCTTAGAGCTGAAATAAGTCAACTATGGAAGGAAGAGGACGGGAAATGGATTGACATTAGGCTTCAGTCTCTGTTGATCCAGGAAGTTCCTGTGCTGGTTGCTACAAGAGCCACAAAGCAAGCAGAGGCACTTACATTTTTCCAAGTTGTTTGTTTCTGTTAGGTTCTTTTGAGTCCAGATCTGGCCGTCCTCCTCCCAGCAGAGGGCGCCAGTCGTGCAGTTTTCAAATCCAGGGACCGTTATATTCACGAGGTTCTGAAACAGACAAACATACATCTTCAGATCTAAACCTTACATAAGGGAGAGAATATGAAGCTTTTTATGCTTAGCTTACCAACATGCTAACAAAACAATCAACCTAGGCTGCATCTGAAAATCTCATACTTCCCTACTATATAGTGGGTGAAAACAGCATGTGACAAAAGAAGTGTGTCCGAATTCACAGTACTTCTAAAAGAGTAGGCAAAAAGTGTAACCTAAAAGAGTAGGCACCTGGATAACCTACTACTACCAGCATTATTATAAAGTGTGGTGTATTCTGGCAGTAACGTGACGCAACTGAAGCTGGTAGGTCACGTGACAATCATTGTGTTTCCATTACCCTTCAAACTGCGCAAATTGAAATTGCGAATTGAAAATACGCCCAATGAAAACACGTCAATTTTGCAAAAACTCCCATATATCGCAAATGCATTTTTCAGCTGCTCTTTTTGCAGTCCAGAAGCAATTACTTATTTTAAAAAAGTAGCCTACCTAGTCAAGAGAGTATGCGATTTCAGACGCAGCCCTAGTTTAGCCTCTGTGTGCTGTGCATGAAGACAAGTTTTTGCGAGATGTATAGCGTTGTTACTAGGTATATGCTAAGTGACTTTTTTACACATTGGCTGTGTTCCAGTCCATTTTTTTAGGCCCTTCACTCGCAAATGTCTCTACGTCTATTTTACTCGGATGTACATCATTGATTACGTTGCATGAGTGCCCACTACTGGCAGCACTCTTGCAGTGGGCTGAATTGGAACGTCCTAAGCCCTTGATCACTTAGAATCCGCTATGGAGTGGGTTTTTTATTTACATTTTTCCCCTTATGAATTTGTTTGCTGCAGCATTCTATATGTATATAGTTATGCTTGGGCTGTTATAAATGTAAAAAAAATTTGTTTATGTATTATAATCGAGGGGTCGAGGGTCTGTCCATATAAACTTCCCTTGTCCACTTCACGAAGTGGAACGCATTTCAAAATGGCAGCGTGGATTCCCCCGAGGGAAAGTGCTTAGGGAAGTTTGCGAGTGCGTGACTAAAAGTGGAGTGGAACGCAGCCATTATTTTTGTGTGCTATTTCTTATGCTTAATAGTGTTACACTGTTACACAAGTTATTGCAATCAATTGGGAGTTGAATCTCTGCGTGCATGATGTTGTATGTCATACCCAGCTGACATACCAACATAGAGTGTTCCAAATAAAATGTTTAATTTCAGTTAAAATGCTACCTTTAAAGGAAGCTATCTATATAGACAGCAAGGCAATGTGCTAGGTTTTAGAACAGAGCAACAGAGCTAATGCCTCGGTTAACAAGGTTTATCGGGAATTTAGATAAAAGACTCACATATTTTATCTGTATTTGTATACCTTATGTTTATCTTCTGAATTCCCATCAGTGTGATAAATCCTATTTCCTCATGTTTTAACAGCCTAATCTACTGACTGACAAGGAATAGTGGGTGTGCTGCACTTATTAACCCACTTTCACATTCTCACCGTGATTTTTTGTGTTTTACACCAGATCTTAATCAGACTTTTGTTTCGGGCAGCAGGGTCTCCAGTGGCAATGTCACGGATCACAGACGTGTCCAGCTGGAAGAACAAAAAAAAAGATTTTAATTAAAAAACATGTGGTAGAGATACAGTAGAGAGCAAAGCAGGTGCATAAAGATCACTAAATTTTTGTAGCTTCAGTGCCTGAACTTTGCACCCAAAAATTAGGAGATCAATTTTGAACTGTTTGGAAGTCGTAATTACAATGTAATGGTTCAAACCATTTTGGTCAAAGCTAGATGGTGACATACCTTTCTACAAGATACAGCACGGTTTTTAACTCTGCTTCTATAAAAGGATGAATAAAGTGTGTTTTTGCCTTCAGTTTCTATTTAATTTATGAAGGTTCTGTAACCTTATTTTGTACAGATAAACACACACAACTATGTCGGAGTTTCCATCTTAACAAGTGTCCTCGTAAACAGAAAAATAAATGGATGTGTTTCAATATATTTATCTGTGGATTATGTCTTAAAGTGACAGCAGCCTAATAATCCTGCTGCTACCAAACATTAATTTATAGGACAATAACAATGATACAGTGGAGCTTATGCGATCGGCTGCCTGATACAGTTGCTTAAAGATGCAGTTGAGTAGTAACACCTACTAGATATAATCAACAGATCCACTGATCTCACCTCAATGATGTTCTTGGTGAGGGGTTCAGTGATGACCTTTAACAGGTCTGGAGCGTCTGCACCCGTCTGGATGTTAAAGGAATCAATTATAAGTTTGGTGAGTCTGTAGAGGTATCCTGAAGCCACCTCCAGAGGCAACAGCACCAGGACAGACAGCCAATTAAAGAAGTCATGGACCGTAGCTCCAGCAAATGCCCTGAGGTACACAGAGTCAATGACAAAACCCATTTCTCAGATGTTCAACCAGAGTTCTTTCATCAGCACAAAAATTCAAAGTTAGTGAAAAAGTGCAAGATCAATTTTTGCAACACTTTTATTTTAAAGTTTTTGTATACAAATGATGCGAATAAGACACAATGTTTCAATGTTTTCCATCACTGTATGGATACAAAACTGATTTCTTAGTTGGGTTTACCTGCGAAACTCGTTGCGGTCTCCCGCCTGCATCACGGCCACAATGGTGTTTGTCACAGAAGTACCGATATTAGCACCCATAATGATTGGCACAGCAGACTTCACCTCCAACACTGAAATATACAATGAAAAATAATATATATTCTTTTAAAAAATGTTTTTAAGTCTCTTCTGCTCTCCAAGGCTGCATTTATTTAGTCAAAAATACAATGAAATTTTAAAATTTTAAGTTGGCTCAACTTTTTTTTTTTTTTACAGTGTAGGCAAATACATTTCAAATAGCAACTAAGACAGAGTCAATCTGAAAGTGGTAGAATCAAAGGTACAATCATTTTTTAGTCACAAATTCAAGGGTCATATCAGGTAGAAGTGCCTTAAGGTAACAATTTTACATCACATTTTACAGTGGATATTGATTTTTTACTTTATTACAATCTGCTACTGTTGTTTTAAGGCAGTGCTTATCATAAAGGGGGAGATATGTGTATGAGCACGAGTCACACACACACACACACAGAGAAACTCACATCCAGACGACACCATGCTGACCACAATGGAGGACGAGGTGCTTGAGCTTTGAACCAGAACAGTGACCAGGACTCCAATCACCAGACCAGCCACAGGGTTCGACAGAACCGCATTGTCCTGGAAGATATCGCCAGCTGCCTTCCCTGAGCAGAAAACCATGTTATTTGTGTCCACAGCACATCTATTTCTGTTCAGAGACAACCAGCCTCTATTACAGATTAACCATGTTAAACCGACGTGTGCTATGATAAGACGCCGTTTGTTTGAAGTACATGAACACTGCTAACCTACAAAAGATCAGCCACTTATCAACAGTTTTTCTGTTCGACCTACATTTTCTACAGCGTAAAATAGTTTCTACCAGCATAGAAAATTAGTGCTGAAAAAAGGCAGCAAACGTTGGATTACATAACAGTTTTCATTGAACATAGTTTTTGAAACCCCTGGAATCACAAAATTATTCATGGTTAATTTAATACATCAATGTATTAATATATACTCCTGGTTTGTTAATAATACTAATAATACTACTACTACTACTAATAATAATAATAAGCTTTTCACTTTTTTATAGAATTTTTTTTACAACACGAGACAGTGTGATACTGATAAAGTGAGACAGTATATTAAGTTATGAGTTTATTACATAGCAATAACAATGATTAAATGGTAGTCTAGTGCAGTGCACACTGCAGGCAGAGAGTTCAGATGTATTTCACAATCAAATGGCAAAACAAAATAGAGACAATAAGTGTATGTAGGCCTATACTGCAAACAAATACTACTAATAAAATAATATTATTATGAACTATATTGCAGTACAGGCTTCAGCCTACCTTGGGGGTGGGGAGAGAGGAGAGGGGGAGGGAAGGGTGTCCCACTTTACCAGTATTGTCTAAAAAAATCTTGGGTTTGGTCAGAAGAGGGCCTCATGTCCTTTCATAGTTTTGAATTTTTGCTTTTGATCAAGGTCAAATATATCTAAAGCTTCCCATTAAGGTTTACTATTAGGTTATACAAAACTTTGGATTCTTATTAAAAGTGCATAAATAAGTACACTTCCAAAAGTCACCCACTTTACCAAAAGACCCATTCACTTTATAGGATAATACAGTGCACTGTCTGAGTATAGTAGTTTAGCACAATTCTACTGTTCTTAAACAAACAAACAACACACACACACACACACACACACACACACACACACACAGAGAATACTTTTAACTTAAAAAAGTTGTAAAATTCAAAGAAAATTAAATAAAGTACCTCCTACAAGCTGGAAAGCAGAGCTCAGGATGTCCAGAGAGCAGACGAACACGTAGAGCAAACCCAGCAGGAGAATGAACTTCAGGATGGACTTGAGGACGCGCAGAACTTTCCCCTTCGTGTCGAGATCTGCAGAGCAATCACAGACAAAGCGTCAGGCGCGCGGAGCTCAGCTCGCGTCCCGCGGCTCATCCGCGCTGCGCTCCTCACCTGACCACTTCAGCCCGGTGTCCCGGAGCTCCGGCAGTTCCCAGGGGTCCAGCTCCTCCTCCGGATCTGACTCTTCTGATCGCGGCTCTGGATCCGACGCATCTTTGCGCGCGAGCTCTGCGTCTGTGGGAGAAAAGACACTCGTCTGGAGACAGAAAGGAGGCAGGAACACAGGGGAGGAAGGAAGTGCGCCTCTGTGTGGACGTGGATTTATACGGGGCACATACCGAGTTCCGGCGGCGGCGAGGCGGGATGAGTCTCAGGCAGCGGAGCCATTGCCTTCAGTTACAAGAAACACACAAATAACATGTTACGATGCAGCCATTTCACAAGAAACATTTTCTTTTGAAGTGTATTCACTTTTGCACAACATAAATGCTTTGCATTCTGTGTCTTTGAGCGTCGCATAAATTGGTCAAATCTGGCTAAAGGTTTGGCAAAACAAATCAGAAGAGTAAAACAAAACTACAAGCTAAGCCAAACATCTTTTTTCTTTCATTGAAAGCATGCAGTGTTTAAAAACAATGAACACCAGGGTAAAAAAGTAAACAAAAATACAAATAAAAAGGTTGTTTCTAATTTAAAATGATGTTTATAATGTCGTTGCCAAATCATCAAATGATACGGATTAAAAACAATGAACAATTTAAAGTAAACAAATGTGAAGTAAAGTAAAAATACAAGTAAACGTGTATAAAAAAAGTTAAATTCTTTCTTTTTCTTAGAAAGCATTGTTTAAAAACAATGAACAGTTTAAAGTAAAAAGTAAAGTAAAAAAGCAAACAAAAAAGTACAAAGTAAAAAGTTATTTCTCATTTAAAAAGCAGTGATTGAAATCAATAAAGTTTAAAAACTTTCTCTCGTTCTTTCTTTCTTTCTTTCTTTCTGATTGTTGGCTCACCTGTTTGTGTTGAACCCACGTGTTAATATCTCACAAATGCTCACAGATTGTTTTTGTGTTTACTTATAGAAACACTAAGAAATTATCAATCTATCAGCAGACCATTTATACGTCAATATTCAGCAATTTCCGCCACACAATTAAGCAATAGTTTGATGAGACATAAACCTGTGCACTCCCTGACACTCATCAGCAGTGATCACATCCTTACTAAGTTACACCCAGACCACTAAACACAGAAACACTACACTGACTAAGAAAAGCAGCTCAAGAGCACAAATCCAAAGCAAAAGCATTCGTTTGTTTTTAAAATACCATGCATGGTTTCCCAAGCACTGAGCAGCATTATTTTGACGGGATTGTCCTACCTGTGCTGTGCGCTGAGTGTGTGTGTGTGTGTGTGTCTGCTATTAGTCCAGTGGACGTACCTGTGGAGGAGGCGCAGGTGTATATATATACCTGCAGTAGGACGGTCCTGCGCGTGTCACTGATCTAAAGTCCAGAGCGGGTGGTGCACTTCACTTCACTTGCAGCCTCAAATGTAGGCCAAATATCAGCTCAAAAAGAGTCATATGTCCTCTAAATATCACACAAAGTGACCTGATCCTGAAGTTGACTTTACTTAAAAAAATTGAGGAAACCCGTTGCCTTAAAATTTTTAAGTAAATGATAATTAAAAAAATAAGTTAAGTGAATTGTCAAGTTTTAATAATTAAAAAATTATTATTTACTTAAAAATATTAAGGCAACGGGTTTCCTCAATTTTTTTTAAGTAAAGTCAACTTATAACTTTTGCATGCAGACCTTTTTGCACACTGATTAATTGGAGGGGGGATAGCATATAATATAATTCTATTCTATTCTATTCTAGCAGAATATGAAGTTCTCATATCATGAAGTTTTCATCTGTCACTTTCTGAGTCTGCCCTCTGTTGAAAAAAGCACATATTACAGCTGGGCTCTCAAAGCTCATTCTCTTGCCTATAGAAGACATAATAAGTCTAAATGTGTGCACGGCTGCATCTGAAACTGTTATATTACTCAGTAAGGGTCCAACAACAGCTTAGTGCTTACAAACCAGGTCTGAATGTGTTAATGTAACGTTCAATGATTAACAGTCATGTTTGTCAGTATTTGTGATCCACAGTCCTTCCGTCCCATTCTATACATGCATATAACACTCACTTCCCTGTATCACAACAGTACTTTGGACAAACTGACACATCAAGTAAAGGTATTCCTTTTATATATATATATTAGTAAAGGTATTCCTTTTATCTCCTTATATATATATATATATATATATATATATATCGATCCAGAAAATAATGAACTAACAGAGGGGGCTTGAAATTGCATTTTTATTTTTTCTCAAATTAGTATGACTATGATATTTTACTATATACGTTAGTATTTATTGTATTTAAAAGTATTTAATAGTTATGTCTATATTATCTGTAGATAGCAGGACAACTTAATCATTTTACTGTAAATAGTTAACAAATATTTGATACATAAATATCAAATTGTCTGAAAATGCATATAATGTGCACACAGTAATTATGTATTTAAATAAAATTGAAATATGCAAAATACTTACAAAATGTAAACTTTAGAGTGTCACTGTAATAACAGCCATGGAGATACAATTGTTAGTTTTGTTTGGAAAATTTAGAAAAAATGAATGAAGCATGCAGAAAACAATTCCACATTTTTGTTTCTAAAATATTATTATTATTTTCTTATAAATACATATTAAAAAAGAAAATGTTTTTATTTATGTATTTATTTTTTATCCGTTAGTAATTGTTATATAGATTAAGTGTTAAGAAAAGAAAAGATTATTATTATTTATTATTATCTTTTATTTAACCAGGAAAATATACCATTGAGATAAAACATCTCTTCTTTCAGGGCGTCCTGGTCAAAATGGCAGCATCAACAAATACTTTACAATCACACTAACACATTAGAAAATAAGCAACATAGAATACAAGTTATTTAAAACAACCACAAGTCTTCTTTAGGTTACCATAAAGATAATAAATAAATAAATAAATAAATAAATAAATAAATAAGAAAAAATAAAAAGAAAAAGAAAACAGAAAATAAAAACAATGAAATAAAAAAAGCAATGAAATGTTTGTTGCAATTTTTATTATAAATTCAGGGAGACAGTGAAAATAAAATACAATTGTAGGAATACAGTATATGTCACATACACATAATTGTATGTTCTTAATAATATTATCTTACTCTGAAAATACTAAACTCTAAACATAAAATACTAAACATACTTTATTACATATTTTAAATATCCAAGACATATTTCAAGCGTTTTTGATGGAGCATTTGAATTTGAATATAAAATGAATAGTTACAACAAACTATTACAGTAAACATTTAAAAACACAAAAAAAGTATAATGTCATGCAGTTATTTTTTGGTGAAGTAGTAGGTTTATTAATAATTATCAACTCACTCTGCTTCAGTGCTTATATTATCTTTATGATATCAGATAAAAATGTCATATGAAAGTAAAAGCCACGTACTATACTGCTTTGACTAGCTAAAAATTAAACATAATAAACACTGTTTGTTGTTTTCACCTCCACAGTAAAATAATTCAGATAAAAGCTTAATTAACTTATCTGCAGGTTCACTGAGTTTGTGCGGTTCAACTCCTGAACCCAAAGACAGTAGATGATATAATACATTACGATCTTACTCTAACAGGGTGAAAGGCTGATGCACATAAAATTCAAAGCTTCAGATGCTTGGAAAACTACCCACGCATCCAAGCAGTTTTATCCTTTATTATTTAACCATTTTGCACGTCAGGCACGCTCTCTAAATAAAAATGACCACTAGCTGATCTATTTTCCATTTTATAAACCGCAGAATTTTAGTTTTAAAACAAGTTTTGTATACTTTTTTTTTCCGTAATAGACTTAAATTCAAGTCTCAATTAGTTAGTGGTGTTTGCTAAGGCAAGAATAAATAAATAAAAATAAGTAAATATTATGGCAGAAAATGACATATACCTTCAGTTTACAAACATCTTTTTAACTAACTAACTAAATAACCCCCATAATGCAATGAGTCATTAAAAATACAGGTAAAACCCCTGTAAGAAACCAATACAGAAAATTCCTTCAAATTAACACAGTAATCGCGTTGTGTTTTACTAATTTTCATTGTCAGTATCACTGATGATCATATTTAACTCTATAAGCATTTATCTTAGGTGTATAACTCATTTCACACTGTTAGTGATTTAGACATGAATAACACCTCAGATGAGAAGGCTTGTTGAAGAGGGGTGCACTCCTACTTTTCAGAGTAATCCAAATTTTATTGATTATGGTTAACCATAAAATGGACTATAAAATGAAAAAAGTCCCCATATACTTTAATTGAAGGAGGAATCTGAGTCATATTGTAACGGGAAGTCAGACTCCATACACAGGTGAGTTAGAATCAAACAGACAGGTTTATTGAACAGGATGGAGATGACCAAAGAACTGGTGAGTATTGCTGACTTGGAGTCTTTAACGGAATAGAGGAGGATAATGCCCGTTATATTCTTGATTATCAGGTCGGATGGAGACGGAGCTGGTGTAACGGAGCTGGATGCAGGTAAGTAGACGGAGCACACACATACACACGCACACACAGGAACACACCCACACACACACACAGGAACACACCCACACACACACACACAGGAACACATGAGGGAAACACAGGAGATCAAGGAGTCGTGGAACAACCAGGGCTCTTTTTTTCTTAGGTGCACCAGCACAAAAGTTAGGTGCACCCAAATTTTCGACTGCATCGCATTTAACACAGCAGTTTTACATGTTCACTTTTTTTTTTTAAATCGCTGTCCATATAGGCAATATTGACTTGTAAATGATTAACTAACAATCTGGTCAACATGAAGATCTTTATCTCCGGACCAGGGCTTGACATAACCTGGGAGGTTGATGGCTCCGTGTCAGAGCATTGGTTATGGTTATTGATAACGAAAAAGTTATCAATCGTTCTTTTCATCTTCTCTCATCATCCGCGGCTACATCCACTAGTGGCGGGCAGATCGATCCTAATATCAATAGTATCGATACCAACGTTGGTATCGGTATCGGATTGATACTAGCCTGATTAGATCGATACTTTAGGTTAATTTTCTCTCCTCTACACTTAATATATTGCTTAATACATTCAACAAAGAATAGACATATCAGTGTGTTTATATACCGCTCTTTTATGTATGCAAACATTACTGCTCCTCCCCTGCGTTAGTGTTTTGTTATGCCATTACGTGACTCAGCGGCTCCATGCGCAAGCGAATATTATTGGCTACAGCGAGTGATGGAACGGTAGAAATTCGCTACTGTGGCAACAGCACCAAACTTATTCACCTTTTTCAATGTGGAAGTAAGCTATTTTCATAGACTGAATGTGCAAGACTTCCACTTCATTAGGCACGGTAGGGAAATCATGAGAAAAATAATAATGCAATAAATGGTAAAATTGTTTGTGCTATCCACCGTGTGTGTTTATAATTAAGACAATTCATTAAAATAATATGGTAAGAAACATCAGTTTGCAATACCAAGCAAGCAGCAAAATTAGCTGTTTTGTACAGTTAAAAATAGCTGGAAGCGGATGAGACTGGAAGCCAGACCCATTAAATTTACCGAATTTGGCCTTTTTATACAGTATTACTGTCTTCAACCATTATGCCAAGTTGTTGTTTTTTCTTTATAAAGGTTTTTATCAGAGGAAGACACGTAACATGCATGCACTTTGCGTTCATATCCTGGGCTGCTTGCCTAGTATAGTATACCTAGTATATGTCACAAACAAAGACGGAAACCACAGGTGAGTGAATGACAGTGAGGTTTATTGATTGAACGGATGACTGGAATATGCTGAGAATGACGTGAGTGAGTATCTTGATATGAGATAATGTCCAAAGGCCTTGGCAGAGAGTTAACAGCGTTCTCTGTATACAGGACAACTGGAGATCGGGAACCAGGAGACTTGGGAGTTTGTCGCGGAGAGAAGTCGATGGAACTGGGGAGAAACTCAGCGAGACAATAGGTAAGTAGACACAGGTAAGTAGTAATGGAGTCAGGTTACTTTTCAGCATGTGAACCGTAGACTGGACGATGAATGTCAGAGAGAGTGGGTATTTATGGAGGTGCTGATGAGGGTTGGCAGGTGCGGGTGATTAGAACTCAGGTGACTGTGATCTGGTGATTGCTGTGGGCGGTGGTGACTGTGACTCTCTGACACTACCCTCCAGGGGCGACTCCTGACGCCCTTATACGGCGACGGGGGCAACCTCGGCCTCTGGGTGCGGCCTCTTGTAACAACATGGGATCAAGGATATCGTCCTGGGCCACCCAGGATCTCTCCTCCGGTCCGTAGCCCTCCCAGTCCACAAGGTATTCCAGCCGGCCACCCCGTCGCCGTGAATCAATGATGTCGTGGACCTGGTAGATCGAGGGTTGATCCATGATTTCTGGAGGAGGAGGCTCGTCCGGCTCGTGCTGATCTGGGGTGACAGAGGAACAGGGTTTAAGTAGGGAAACGTGGAATGTGGGGTGAATTCGATACCTGGGGGGTAGTTGGAGCTGGTACGTGACTTCGTTGATCTGCCTCTGGATCTTGAATGGACCAATATAGTGGGGACTCAGCTTCTTACAGGGCAGGCGAAGCCGTAGATCTCGGGTGGATAACCACACCCGGTCTCCAGGGTGGTATCTGGGGTTTGGAGCGCGCCAGGTGTCTGACACTCTCTCGCTCACTCGGAACCAGTGGTCTACAGCTGGAACCTCCGATGGGTCTCCCGTCCACGGGAAGAGCGGTGGTTGGTAGCCGAGTATGCACTGGAAAGGCATGAGGCCTGTGGTGTTCTGACGGAGGGAGTTTTGTGCATACTCGGCCCACGGGAGGAAACGGCTCCAGCTGTATTGGTCTTCTTGGCAGTATGCCCGGAGGTACCGTCCGAGCTCTTGGATCTTCCGCTCAGTCTGGCCATTCGTTTGTGGATGATATCCAGAAGATAGGCTCACTGTGACTTCAAGCAGGCGGAAGAAGGCTTTCCACACGTGGGAAATGAATTGTGCACCACGATCTGACACAATGTCCTCTG
This sequence comes from Onychostoma macrolepis, assembly GCF_012432095.1. NCBI lineage: Eukaryota > Metazoa > Chordata > Actinopteri > Cypriniformes > Cyprinidae > Onychostoma > Onychostoma macrolepis. The sequence continues at coordinate 26,855,994 of NC_081177.1, read as the reverse complement.
GTATTCCGAAGTTTCTGAACACATTGTGGAATAGGTGCTCAGCAGTTTCTAGGGCCGTTGGCAAACCACGGAGAGGAATTAGTTTACATGCTTTTGAAAAGTGGTCCACTACTACCAGGAAGCAGGTGTTTCCTTTCGGATTCAGGGAGATCGGTCACAAAGTCAATCCAGATGTGTGACCAGGGGCTACGTGGAATGGGGAGAGGCACAAGCTTGCCCACATGTAAGTGACGGGGAGTCGAAGACGTGGCACAGACTGAGCAGCTACGGACGTACCTGGTGACATCACGGGACATACTGGGTCACCAGTACCGAGCTCGGAGGAGCGAGAGTAGTACTTGTTGGCTGCCAGAGCCCGGTACCGAGTGACCTGAGCCCAGAAGGGATTGCCGTAGGGTGGATGGAACGTAAGTTTTCCCTTCTGGACCTCCCAGCGGAGCAGGTTCTGTGAGGGTGGTGGCTCTGATGTCCTTGTCCAGGTCCCAGATGATGGGATTGACTATGAGGGCTGGAGGGAGAATTGGTTCCGGGTCTGTGGGAGAGTCAGGCGAGTGGAGACGGGATAAGGCGTCCGCCTTGCAGTTACGATTTCCGGGACAGTAGGTGATGGTGAAATTAAACCTGGTGAAGAACAGGGTCCAGCGGGCTTGTCTGGGGTTAAGTCTCTTAGCTTCTCTGAGGTATTGGAGGTTCTTATGATCTGTGATAACTGTGAAGGGATGGTTGGCTCCCTCCAGCCAATGCCGCCACTCCTCCAGGGCCAGTTTGATGGCTAATAGCTCCCTGTTGCCGATGTCGTAATTTTGCTCCGCTGGGGTCAGTTTCTTGGAGTAATAAGCGCAAGGCTGGAGGCGTGGAGGCTCACCATACTGCTGGGACAGCACGGCCCCGACCCCGGTGGTGGAGGCATCGACTTCCACCACGAATGGCACATGGGGGTCTGGATGACGAAGGATGGGAGCCGTGCTGAATGCGGTCTTGAGGCGCTGGAACGCCTCGTGGGCACTGGAATCGAAGGACAGGGACTTGGGCTTTCCCCGGAGCAGGGTGGTGAGCGGGGCTGTGAGCAAACTGAAATTCTTGATGAATCGACGATAGAAATTGACAAATCCCAGAAACCTCTGGAGTTCCTTAACAGACTGAGGGGTTGGCCATTCAGTGACTGCGGTTACCTTCCCCTGGTCCATCTGGATTCCGTCTTCTCCTATGATATACCCGAGGAACTGCACCATGGGACAATGGAATTCGCACTTCTCTAGCTTTAAGTATAGATGGTTTTGCCTGAGTTCTGGAGGACCTGCGCAACGTGATGGCGATGGTCGGCCAGGTTCTGGGAATAGATCAGGATGTCATCGATATAGACTATAACGAAGTGATGGAGGAATTCCCGGAACACCTCGTTCATGAATTCTTGGAACACAGAAGGGGCGTTGGCAAGGCCATACGGCATTACGAGGTATTCGTAGTGGCCGGAGGGAGTAATGAATGCTGTCTTCCACTCGTCACCCTCCCGGATGCGAACGAGGAGAAGATGCGGGCCCCACGGAGTTCCTCGAGAGCGGCCGGGACCAGGGGAAGTGGATAAGGGAGCTTTACTGTCTGGGAATTCAGCGCCCGATAATTGATACATGGCCTCAAGCCCCCGTCCTTCTTACCCACGAAAAAGAAGCTTGATGCCGCTGGAGAACTGGATGGCCGGATGTACCCCTGTTTAAGAGCCTCCTTGATGTATTCCTCCATGGCCTTGCGCTCCGGGATGGACAGCGGATATACTCTACCCTTGGGGAGTTTGAATCCAGGCAGCAGATCTATGGCACAGTCCCATGGTCGATGGGGTGGTAACTGCGTGGCTGCCTGTTTGCTGAAGACATCCTGGAACGCCCGGTAATCAGATGGGATCGTGGGAGTCTCGTCTGACTCGGGACTCTCAACCAACGTGGAGGCAACTTGAGCCTTGGGCATCTTAGGAGGCGGTCGTGGAATTTCCTTGAGACAATGTTGCAGACACCATTCGCTCCATCGGATTACTTCACTTGACTCCCATCTGATTTCTGGTGCGTGGAGAATAAGCCAGGGGCGTCCCAGGATGAGATCCACCGTGGATCCCTCCAGTACCAGAAATTTGATCTCCTCCTCGTGCAGATTTCCGATTTTAAGCTTCATCGGAGGAGCCTCAAATCTGGCCGTTGGAGGGAAAGGCACAGACGAGTTGCGAGGTCTTGAGAGATGAAGTTGCCCGAGGAACCCGAGTCGACCAGGGCAGAGGCTGAAACGGATTGGGCTGGGCTGGAGTGAATAGTTGTACCGTAATCATAAACAATTTGTAAATGACAGGATCTACTTCAAGGGTACTCACCGCTGGACGTGGGGGTCGAATGGGACAGGATCTGATGAAGTGGTCCGCAGAAGCACAGTAGAGACATAGGCCTGATATCAATCGGCGGGCTCTCTCCCTGTTGGTGAGACGAGCTGTGTCTATTTGCATGGGTTCTAGTACTGGAGGACTGGTGGCGGGTGAAACTGGCTGGTTTGCGGCTTCGGGAGTTTGGCAGGCTGATAGGCGTTGGGAGATTCGGTTTGCTCTCTGCATGAAACCCTCCAATCCCAGCGAATCGTCAAATATGGCCATTTGCATACGGATGGTGGTTTCCAACCCTTGTCGAAACGCGCTGATGAGCGCAGCCTTGTTCCATCCGCTAGAAGCCGCCAGAGTGCGGAACTGCAGTGTGTACTCGTGAGTAGAGGAAGTACCCTGACGCAGGCGTAGAAGCTGGTCCGAGAGCGCTCCAGAGGAAGATCCAAACACCTTCTTGAAATGACGAGTAAATGCTTCATAGGAATTGATTATGGCAGTATTGGCGTCCCATATGGCTCTCGCCCATATCAGCGCTCGACCGGATAGAAGGGAGATTAGAAAGGCCACCTTGGAGCGCTCGGTGGGAAACTTTTGTGGTTACATCTCGAGATATAAAGCCACCTGTAGGAGGAAGCCGCCACACTCAGCCGAATCACCCGCATAGGCAGCCGGCAACGCCATGGGACTGGCAGAGGCAGATTGGGGAGGTGGTGTCGGCAGAATCGAAGCCCAAAGAGTGTTGACCAATTCCTCCAGGATCTCAGAAGGTGATGAAGGCCGGGGATCCATGGGAGTGACGTGTGGGTCCGGTCTTCTGTCACAAACAAAGACGGAAACCACAGGTGAGTGAATGACAGTGAGGTTTATTGATTGAACGGATGACTGGAATATGCTGAGAATGACGTGGGTGAGTATCTTGATATGAGATAATGTCCAAAGGCCTTGGCAGAGAGTTAACAGCATTCTCTGAATACAGGACAACTGGAGATTGGGAACCAGGAGACTTGGGAGTTCGTCGCGGAGAGAAGTCGATGGAACTGGGGAGAAACTCAGCGAGACAATAGGTAAGTAGACACAGGTAAGTAGTAATGGAGTCAGGAATCGTAGACCGGACGATGAATATCAGAGCGAGTGGGTATTTATGGAGGTGCTGATGAGGGTTGGCAGGTGCGGGTGATTAGAACTCAGGTGACTGTGATCTGGTGATTGCTGTGGGCGGCGGTGACTGTGACTCTCTGACAGTATATCAGTATACTGATTTGGCCTTTCAATATTACTTTCTTAATGCATTAGGCCACGTTAATTTTTTTCCCTTTATAACTCTCTTCTATGGGAGGAAAATGCTTAACACAAAACTTTATGCATTGCTTTCATATTCTGGGATCCTCTGCTTGCAAACTCTGCCTTTGAAAATCTGTCCACAGTAACCAGAATGCAAGTGTTATTGTCAGATATTGTTAAGGAGGTCCGTTACGAAATCTACCCCCAGGTGTGACCATGGACGCCAGGGAACAGGGAGAGGTAGGAGTTTGCCAGTAGGTACGTGGCGAGGTGTTTTAGCGATGGCACATTCCCGGCATCCTCTCTGATGTCATTTGCCATTCCAAGCCACCAGAAGCAATCTTTCAACAGTGAGAGGGTTTGATTGGTCCTGGGATGACCAGTGCCCAGGGAGGTGTGCACTGAATGAATGAGTGGTGTTCGTTGACTGCGGGGAAAATAGATGTGACTTGGGGGACACCCCAGCGGAGCAGAATCGGAGACACTGGCTGCTGGGATGTCGTCGTCTAGGGTCCATTGGATCGGGCTAACAATGATCTCAGTGGAGATGATAGTCTCTGGATTCTCGGGTTGTTCATCAGGAGAATGAAGTCTTGACAGAGTATCTGCTTTGGTATTTTTCATCCCGGGACGATAGGAGATGGTAAAATTAAACAGGGTAAAAAACAAATCCCACCTGGCTTGTCTGGGGTTTAATCATGAGGCACATGGATGGAGTCAAGGTGGATTCCCTTGCTGCTGTGATAGAATGGCTACGATGGATATGATGGAAGGTGCATTTCTCAGCCTTGAGGTATAATTGATACTCACGGAGCCATTGGAGGACCTTCGAGACGTGCTGGCGATGTTCGGCCGCGTTCCAGGAGTACACTAGGATGTCGTCGATGTAAACCAGCACAAAGCGGTGGAGGTACTCCCGGAACACCTCATTCAGGTAGCCCTGGAATATGGAGGGTTGACTAGACCATACGGCATCACCAGATATTCATAGTGTCCTGTGGGTGTCACAAATGCTGTCTTCCACTCGTCCCCCTCACTTGGGGTGAGGTTATAAGCACTCCGGATGTCCAACTTGGTGAAGATCTTGGCTCCACGAAGCTGTTCCAGAGCGGATGGGACAAGAGGAAGGGGATAACTGTACTTGATGGTGATCTTATTGAGTGACCGGTAATCAATACAAGGCCTCAAGCCTCCGTCCTTCTTTGCCACAAAGAAAAAACTGGAAGCAGCAGGGACGATCGAATGTATCCTTGTTGTTGAGCCTCAGAAATGTACTCCTCCATAGCCTTCTGTTCGGGGATGGAAAGTGAATAGATTTTACCTTTGGGCACTGGTTTGTCAGGAAGAAGGTCGATTGCACAGTCCCATGGTCGGTGAGGTGGTAATTGGGAGGCTCGTTTAGGGGACGGAATACGTCACTGAAGGGGGAGTAGTCGGTGGGAATGTCAATGGAGCGATTTCAAGGGGACTTTCAATGGATGTGGAGTTAACTGGAAATACTGGAATGAACTTGACTGGTTTGGGGAGTTCTGGGAAACAGTTTGGAAAGCAGTCGTTACCCCACTTCAGAATCTCTCCGGTGGACCATGAGATAGATGGATTATGGGAAACGAGCCACGGCACCTCAACACTATCCCAGCGGTGGATTCCTCCAGAACCAATAAACAGATCTTTTCCTTGTGGAGCTGACTGACTTGTAACCAGTTGGGATCCACACAATATTGAACTTTTCCTTTAACAAAGGGCTTGCCTGTTATTGACTGGATCTTGTACTAGGCGTCATTGAGTCTCTTCTTGAGTTGGAGTTGGTTACATAATTTGGCGGAGACGAAGTTGCCGGCTGACCCAGAGTCGAGGAGGGCATAGACTGAAACACAATGAAGAGGAGTGGTAATCTGAACAGTAGTGGTTAGAGGTTTTATTTTGACTGAAGAGGTAGAAAGCACACTCACCACGGGTCGTGGAGGACAAGTTGAACATGTCCTTATTACATGTCTGTCTTTGCCGCAGTATAAGCATAATCCCTGAGTCAGCCGGCATCGATGTTCAGCCGAAGTGAGTCGGGCACTGTCGATCTGCATGGGTTCAGGGTTTGGTTCTGGAGAGCTGGGATATTCTAGCTGGTGGAGAAAAATAGCTGGCTGTTGGCACAAAAGTTCCTCCATACAGCCCTGAATCCAATTGGCAACACGGATGGAGAGTTGAAGGAAACGCTCTAAACCTACAGTGTCGTCGTAGGCAGAGAGATGCAATGGAGCGAGGGCTCTAATCCTAGACGGTAAGTGGTCAACAGTGAGCGTTCATTCCATCCACTAGAGGCTGCTAAGGTGTGGAAACGGAGAGTATACTCTTGAATATAACTCTGACCTTGTTTTAAATTATATAAGTGCTCACCAATTGAAGCATCTCCGACAGGTCGTCCGAAAACCTCTCGGAATTGAGTGAAAAAAGCCCCCAGTGTTTATGTGGCCGGTCCGTTCTGGTGCCACAGTGACTCCGCCCATTGAAGCGCTCAACCTGTTAACAGAGGTAGAACATATGCAATTTTAGCCCTTTCTGTGGGTAAACAATGTGGTTGCATCTCTAGGGCGATGTGGTTGCATCTCACCAGCGTCAGAACTGGTGAGGATTGCAGACTTAGAGTCTTTAACAGAATAGAGGAGGATATTGACCGTTATATTCTTGATTACCAGGTCAGATGGAGACGGTGAGGATCATGGGGTTTCCAGGAGCTGGTGTAACGAAGCTGGATGCAGGTAAGTAGACGGAGCGCGCACGTACGCACACACACAAACGGGAACACACGAGGGAAGCACAGGAGATCAAGGAGTCGTGGAACAACAGGTAAGTAATACCGCGTAAGTTTGAGTCTTTTCCACTTGGGGCCCGTTTCAGAAAGGAGGTTAAGTGAAAACTCTGAGTATGTAAACCCTGAAATGAGGGAAACTCTGGGTTTTCCGTTTCAAAATGGGAGGTTTGTCAAACCCGAGAAAGCAGGGTAAGTCAAGCCTGTTTCTGAAAGAGAGGTAACTTTCCTGAACCTAACCTGGTTGGGAGCAGGTTTTCTTCGGTAAACCCGGAATTTCTTTCCGTCTCCTCCCCCTTTTTATAGTGTTAGGGAAGTTTAAATACCTTATTATATTTTTTGTCTTATTTCAAGTACAAATATCAAAAAATTCTTAATATGCATTTTATATATGTAAAATGGTCTATATTTAGTCTTGTTTCCTTGGGGGATTTTCCTTTTAAGTGCATATTACATAAAACAAGTAAAATTGTCCACTATAGGGTAAGAAAAATAATCTTAATGCAAATGTAAACAAGAATATTTTTCATTTCTTACCCCATTGGAAGATAATTAGCAAAATAAGAAAAATGCACTTTAAATCATTGGAGATGTAGAACACATTATAAATCCGCTGTATGCAGATTTTAAGGAAAGAGTGCATCCCTCTCACACTCATTCTGAGAATTCCTGAGAATTCCTGGGCACAAATCCGTCAAAGAGGGGTTTCTCAGTACTGTAAGTCAGTGGTGTAAAAATCGGTTTAAATTAGGCTAATCTGATAAATGTTCACTTGATAACATCTTTCTGTGACGTCTGGAAGTAACCCAATAATCAGAATTTCCTTCAGGATTTCCAGTGTGTTTGGATGCATTGATGACAAGCATATCCCCACCATCTCACCTTCTGAAAATTAAACTGATTACTGTATGGAATGGAAGGATGCCAGATGGAGGGGTAGTACGAGGCGTAACTATCACCACAGCTTATAAATAAACAACTTATTCACAATTTTTTGGTCATCTTTATTTCCTAATACAAAGGCAAAGGTTATTCTTTTTACTTTTGGATTTTAGAAATCTTCCACTACTTGACCATCTCCTCTTCATCTGTCACAGTGGTGCTGGTGCAGGTTCTCCCTCTGCCTTCTTGCTGTCGACAAGTCAGTAGTTAATTTTATTAATTAAGAAATGTAACAGGTTGGATTAGAGAATATTTAATTATGTGAAAAGAGTGTTAGACTATGTGGAAAAAGCTGCAGCGCATTGAAATAGACATTGAATGATATTTAATGTAAAATGTTTGTAAAGCAATTTAGCCCACACCCATGAACCTTTCATGCGTATAGCTTTACCTTGATTGAATTGTGTTTTTATACATTTTTAGCTGCTGCCACGTTCTTGTTTCTTTTTTCTGTTTTTTTCCTTTTTTTTTTTTCAATAATTTACAGTTTTCACCTCTGATATTATAACAGTTATTAAGTTATTGACAGTTATTAAGAATTAAAATTACGCATTGACAGAAGTATGTACGCTGACGTCTTTTTGGCGGGAGCTGTTGCCATGGTGCATTGTAATTTCGGTGCTCCGCTGATCAGGACTTTTCATAGTCGTGGTACATGCGCTTAACTCAGAGTCAACCTACTTAGAGTTCAGTAAACTAACTCAGTTCAGCTGTTCTGTAACCGAAAACTCAGAGTTTCCCATCTCAGAGTAAGTCAACTCTGAGTTCAAGTTTAAACTCAGAGTTGGTTGAACCTCCTTATTGAAACAGGCCCCAGACGATGTGGCTGTGTGAACTGTGTGTTCTTATAGTGCTGTGTGGGTGATTGATGAATGACAGTCAGGTGTGCATGATTAGTATTCCGGTGATTGTGAACGCTGATAGGTGAAAGAGCCTGGCGTGTCCATGACACATATAGACATCAGGGGTGTATTCCAGAAAGCAGGTTATGTGACATACCCGGGTATGTTTGAGGATAAGAGAGCGGATAACCTCAGTTTTCGGTTCCAAAATCGGAGGTTACTTTCAGGGTATGTAAGTAACCATAGTAACTTGCTCTCTGAAGATAACCTGCTCCGGAGCAGGTTATGTTCCAGGGTTAGTGCACGCGTGATCTACTGACGAGTCTTCAGTGGGCGTGACAGATAGCGTAAAACATTATAATATTAGATTATGTAATATATATATATATATATATATATATATATATATATATATATATATATATATATATATATATATATATATATATGATATGTTAATGATTAAGCGCTAATATAGGCCTGAGTAATAAATAAGGTAATATTATATTATTCTAATATATCTTATTATATTTATTTTATTGGCATAACAGTTATATGTATAAATTTGAAAACACTATGACAAGGTAATGTTTAATTTATTATATTATATTTATTACATTTTATATTATCATCTCGCACATGGATCGGCATTTTCTATAATGTATTTCTATAATAAAAATACATATCTGATATGACTTAATAGTTAGCATCAAACAAGCAATATAATTCTTATTCTCAAGGATTAAAGATTAAACAGAAAAAAAAAATAAAAATGATTGCAAAACCATCAATTAGGTGGCGATATGCACTAAGCATAAGGCCTACATGACCTTTGAACAGAAGAAGAAAGAAGCAGTATGGCGCGCTTATTCTAAGCGTCTGTTTCCATAGTGACTTGTCGATTCGTCGCTCAGTTGAGAATGTCTTGAGTCTTAACCAGGAACATACTCTGAGTTGAAGGAACTTACTCCCGGACGCGTTTTTGGAACCACATACTTCGAGTAAGCAAGGTTTGGGGTTAATCAACCGACAGTTCAGGGTTTATCTGACGGTAAGTTAACCATGCTTTCTGGAATACACCCCAGAATAATTATAGAGACAAGATTGATCTTCTTCTGTTCAAAGGTCATGTAGGCCTTATGCTTAGTGCATATCGCCACCTAATTGATGGTTTTGCAATCATTTTAATTTTTTCCGTTAATCTTTAATCCTTGAGAATAAGAATTATATTGTTTGATGCTAATTATATATTAAGTCATATCAGATATGTATTTTATTATAGAAATACATTATAGAAAATGCCGATCCATGTATGAGATGATAATATAAAATGTAATATATATATATATATATATAGGCTAATATAATAAATTAAACATTACCTTGCCATAATAGTGTTTTATAATTTATACAGATAACTGTTATATATGCCAATAAAATATAATAACCATATTAGAGCAATATATAGGCAAACCTTATTTATTACTTATATTAGCGCTTTATCATTAAAATAGCATATATATATATATATATATATATATATATATAGTAGGCTATATACATAACTGTATTGTAATAATATATAATATTGTGTGCTATCTGTCATGCTCTGATAGCGCTGAAGTGAACTAACCTGGCACATAACCTGCTCCGGAGCAGGTTATCTTCAGAGAGCAGTTGCTATGGTTACTTACATACCCTGAAAGTAACCGCCGATTTTGGAACCGAAAGCTAAGGTTATCCGCTCACTTATCCTCAAACATACCCGGGTATGTCACATAACCTGCTTTCTGGAATACACCCCTGATTGTGACTGATGCAAAAACAAAAACTATATAGGCTATATATATATATATATATATATATATATACAGTTTACATGCCCCTTGCAGAATATGCAAAATGTTAATAATTTTAACAGAATAAGAGGATCATGAAAATTGCATGTTATTGTTTATTTAATACTGTCCTGAATAAGCTATTTCACATAACAGAGGTTTATATATTTTCCACAAGACAAAATAATAACTACATTTATAAAAATGACCCCGTTCAAAAGTTTACGCACCCTTGAATTTGAATACTGTGTGTATGGTTGTGGTGACCAGAGGCACGTGCTAAAATAGAATGATATCAAATGGCTGTAAGTGTGTGTATATATATATATATATACCTGCACTCACTCACATCTTTAACACATCCCTTCACACTGGTGTTTTTCCCTCAGCATTTAGACAGGCTCGTATAACCCCACTACTTAAGAAACCCAACCTTATCCCATCTGTTAGGGACCGAGAAGTCAGGAACAAGGAACACAAGCTTGCTACTAGAAAATTGGGTCTTTATTTACCCCCAAAACTAATAACTTTACAAACTCATAATCACACAACAAATAAACCAAAAGAAAATGAAATCAAACTATCCAGACAGACACGAAACCAACAACTAAAAACTGACTTCACAAATGAACAAAGCAACTTATAAAGCGAAAGATTGGCCCATTACAAATTAAGAGGGAAAGCAACAAAACTTTTACATTCAACAGGTAACATTACACAAATCAAACTCAAATAAAACAAAGAAACATATTAAATCACGATAAACAAAACAAAATGTAGTTACATATGATAAATAAACAACTACATAAATCAATTAATAAAGAAATCAACTTTTCCTCCTTCCCCGGGCAACCTCAATGAATGGTATGTCCAGGCAGAACCACTAATGCTTAAATTCTCCGTTCCTGCCCAGACTCTAATTTTCGTCATGCCAGGATGCGGCTGCAGCAGACCATATTTGAAGATCGCCACACGTCACCGGTGAACTTAAACTCAAAATAGAAACAAATGTAAGTAACAGATACAACGCAACTAATTCGTGTGCACTCCATATCAGCAACGATGTATATAAAGATGGATTGTAAATGTAAACATATTAAAACCTAACAATAAAGAACTAATAAATATTGTGTTTCATGTGGTTATTATAAACTACAGCCAAAATGAATGCGAATGACAAAGAGGGAAATTTAAATAAAGATTAACCTTAAATTACTGAATATATCCTTCATATAGATATATGTATAAAAGCGCATACTTGTGGATACGTGTGGATGCGTGTGCTGTGTGTAAGAGATGATACATCCATATTACCACTCTTGTGTGGCCACCACTCGGGCCGTCACACCATCTCTTTTAGAGAATTACAGAATTATCTCCCTTCTCCCTTTCATTGCAAAAACACTTGAACGAGCTGTGTTCAACCAAGTCTCTACCTTTCTTACACAGAACAACCTCCTCGACAGCAACCAGTCTGGCTTCAGAAGTGGACATTCAACCGAGACTGCCTTGCTCTCAGTTGTTGAAGCTCTAAGACTGGCAAGAGCAGATTCCAAATCTTCAATACTTATCTTGCTGGATCTGTCTGCTGCTTTTGACACGGTTAACCACCAGATGCTCCTGTCAGCCCTATTGACAAAGGCCATCTCAGGAACCGCACTCCAGTGGTTTGAATCTTACCTCTCAGATAGGTCCTTCAAGCTATCTTGAAGAGGTGACGTGTCCAAGTCGCAACATCTAACTACTGGGGTGCCTCAGGACTCTTGGACCACTTCTCTTCTCAGTCTACATAGCATCACTAGGTTCTGTCATTCACAAACATGGCTTTTCATATCACTGCTGTGCTGATGATACTCAACTGTTTCTCCAATTCCATTCTGATGATCCGACAATAGCTGCTCGCATCTTAGCTTATCTAACAGACATTTCAGAATCAGAATCAGACTGAGCTTTATTGCCAGGTATGGTTACACATACGAGGAATTTGTTTTTGTGACAGAAGCTTCCACAGTGCAACAGAATGACAGTGACAGAACAAAAAACACAAATAAAAAAAAAAGAAGAATTAAAAAAAATAGAACAAGTAAATAAGGAATAAAAATATATAAATTGACAATTGTATGTACAGGTGTATAACAATAGACAGTTGTATATACAGGTAGGCCTATATTATGTGCAAATTGAAATGTAGACTAAGTATGTGTGTTAGATAAATAAGTGTATAAGTGTATAAATAGTGTGTGTTCCACAATTATTGTCAAGTGTTCATGAGATGAATTGCCTGAGGGAAGAAACTGTTTCTGTGCTGGCCGTTCTGGTGCTCAGAGCTCTGTAGCGTCAACCAGACGGCAGCAGTTCAAAGAGGGAGTGTGCTGGATGTGAGGGGTCCAGAGTGATTTTGCCAGCCCTTTTGCTCACTCTGGATGAGTACATTTCTTGGAGAGTGGGGAGGGTTGTACCAATGATTCGCTCAGCAGTCCGGACTACCCTCTGTAGTCTTCTGAGGTCAGATTTGGTAGCTGAGCTGAACCAGACAGTTATTGAAGTGCAGAGGACGGATTCAATGATGGCGGAGTAGAACTGTTTCAGCAGCTCCTGTGGCAGGTTGAATTTCCTCAGCTGGCAAAGGAAGTACAATCTCCTTCTATGTGAATGTCCCACTTCAGGTCCTGGGAGATGGTGGTGCCCAGGAACTTGAATGACTCCACTGTCGTTACAGTGCTGTTCATGATGGTGAGTAGGGGGAGAGCAGGGGTGTTTCTCCTGAAGTCCACGATCATCTTCACTGTTTTGAGCGTGTTGAGCTCCAGGTTGTTAAGACTGCACCAGACAGCCAGCTCCTTAACCTCCTGTCTGTAAGCAGACTCGTCACCGTCCTGAATGAGGCCGATAAGTGTGGTGTCGTCTGCAAACTTCAGGAGCTTAACGGAGGGGTCTTTAGATGTGCAGTCATTGGTGTAGAGGGAGAAGAGCAGTGGGGAGAGGACGCAACCCTGGGGGGGCGCCAGTGCTGATCGTACGGGTGTTGGATGTGTATATTCCTAGCCTCACTAGCTGCTGCCTGTTTGTCAGGAAGCTGGTTATCCACTGACAGACGGAGGTGGGCAATGAGAGCTGAGTTAGTTTGGGCAGGAGGAGGTCTGGAATGATCGTGTTAAAAGCTGAGCTGAAGTCCACAAACAGGATCCTCCCATAAGTCCCTGGTCTGTCTAGATGTTGCAGAACATAATGCAGTCCCATGTTGACTGCATCGTCCACAGACCTGTTTGCTCTGCAGGCAAACTGAAGAGGATCCAGTAAGGATCCAGTAATGTCCTTCAGGTGGGCCAGCACCAGTTTTTCAAAAGACTTCATGACCACAGACGTTAGAGCCACAGGCCTGTAGTCATTTAGTCCTGCAATTTTGGATTTCTTTGGGTTGGGGATGATGGTGGAGCGTTTGAAGCATGAAGGGACTTTGCACAGCTCCAGTGATCTGTTGAAGATCTGTGTGAAGATGGGGGCCAGCTGGTCAGCACAGGATTTCAGACAGACTGGTGTAACACAATGTGGGCCTGGTGCTTTTTTCCTTTTCTGCTTCTGGAAGACCTGGCGCACCTCGTCTTCGCTGATCTGAATTGCAGGTGTGGGGGAGAGGGGGGTTGCTGGAGGTGTTAATGGTTGTGTGGAGAGGTGTTCAGAGCGGGTGTGGGGTGTTTTTTCAAACCTGCAGTAGAACTCATTCAGATCGTCTGCCAGTTGTTGGTTCTCCACAGTGCTGGGGGATGGTGTCTTGTAGTTGGTGATCTCTTTCAGACCTTTCCACACTGATGCTGAGTCACTGGAAGATAACTGAATCATAATTTTTTCAGAATAACTCCTCTTTGCCACTCTGATCTCCTTTTCCAGTGTGTATTTGGCCTGTTTATACAAGACTTTGTCCCCCTTCCTGTAAGCATCTTCTTTGGCCTGATGGAGCTGTCTGAGTTTTGCATTGAACCACGGTTTGTCGTTGTTATAGGTTAAATGAGTCCTGGTAGGAATGCACAAATCCTCACAGAAACTGATATAAGATGTTACAGTCTCTGTGAGCTCGTCCAGATCAGTGGCAGCAGATTCAAAAACAGTCCAATCAGTGAGGTGGAAACAGGCTTGTAAATCCCGCTCTGCTTCATTAGTCCATCTTTTAACAGTCCTTTAATGAGTTTGTTTGCCCATATAATCATTGGGAAATAGAGTAAACTTATTTGGCTTGCTGTCCACTGATGAGTGGCTCGATGAAGCAGCTTCAACTCGAGCTCTGATAAACCCCCCAGGGACATGATATAAGGTGATTACAAAGGGCAAGGTACCTAAGAAGAAGGTGGAGATTGGGGAGGTGGAGGGATGCTGGAGCAGCTGAGACCAGAGAGAGGTAAGCAGCTGCTTATATACTCTAGCTGTTGATTGAAAGATTAGATGGGCTCGCTCCTCCCTAACTTACGTTTAGGAACTTCATTAAAACAGGTTTATCTGATTTCAGTTTCTGCCTGTAGGTCGGTATAAGATAAACCAAACTTATTTTTGTGGGAGATTCTCAAAGTTTTGCTGTATAAACTTAAAATGACAAGTTGAGAAAACTCAAAAATCTGCTGAAGCTGGTTGCCTTAAAATTTTAAGTTGGCTCAACTTTTTTTTTTTTTTATTATAGTGCAGAGAGTGCTAAAGCTGCCTGTGGGACAGAGTGATATGCCTCCTTTATTGTTGTGTAACAGTGATCCAATATAGTACTGTCTCTGGTGGGACATGTGATGTGCTGTCTGTATTTTGGATCATATCTTGCTGGATGAAGGGCCATCACCTTCAACTCAACCTTGCCAAGACAGAACTGCTTGTGGTTCCATCAATATCATATTGTACCCATATCATATTTATCATATTTATACACAGAAACTGATTTTAGCGTGCCTGTGAGACGCAATGGTTAGGTTTAGGGGTGTTGGGAAAGCACGCCAAATAGAAACAGAAAATTGCGCCATTGAAACGCAATGAGACCAGGCTGCGATTTGGTACTGGCGTGCTGTCTGTGCAGTGCCTCTGTGTGCACTCTTCATTCAAATATGTGCATGCAGATTAACGATTTATCACAGCCTGTGAGTACCACATTGGGATCGATAAACGAGTGAGAATGATTAACTTTCTTGACGAAGCAGCACTGGCCTGATCGTTCAAATAGGGGGGCTGAGACAACAAAGGGTCTAGATCTGCACCTGTTCTCCCAACTGAGAAACCTGATCAAAATGCCCTACTTATTATTGATTCTATTGTACGGAACATGAAAATACAGACACCAGCCACCATAGTTCAATGTTTACCCGGAGCCAGAGCTCCTGAAATCATGGCAAATTTAAAAGTGCTGGCTAATTCTAAACGTAAATTCAGTAAGATTGTTATTAGCATCAGCACAAATGATGGAGATCACAAAAAATAACATTAAAGAGGTGTGTGAACTTGCAAGTACGATGTCAGACACGTATGCTTTGGTCCCCTCCCTGCTTACCGGCGTGAGGAGATACATAGCAGACCGTCGTCACTCAGTGGCTGGATGTCTAAGTGGTGCCCGCAGAATAACATTGGTTTCATAGACAATTGGACGAGGGTTTGGGGCAGACCTGACCTGTTAAAAAAAGATGGTCTTCTTCCCTCCAGGGGTGGTGCCGCTCTTCTCTCTAGAAATATGGCACATAGTCTTAGAATTTGCACTTGACTAACTGGGGCCCAGGTCAGGAAGCAGACAGACTGGCTAAACCGACCGTCTGCTAGCCGACTTACGTCACAGAAATCAGCTAATTCTCAGCACACAGAGACTCTTTCACCTAGATATCACACCATAGAGACTGTGTCTGTTCCCTGAACAAGTGTAAGAAAAAGTGATGAGGACGTTGAAGATCTCAATGAAGATGTTTATTGCAGCATAGCAGTGACAAAGCACATGTAGTACCTTGGGTTCAGCGGAGTCGGAAAGAACCCAGAACATCCTAAGTTCAAACCTTTTATACATTTTCCGTTTATTACCCTTCATGTAAATGAAGTTGCTCCTGTTGTAACAGCTGTAGTCTGTATGTTAATTAAGTTCTGACACCCCTTTGTCTGAGGTGGTTCTCAGTCTCCCACACCTGTCCCATTCTACAATTGGTCACCATTTGCTCAGGATGTGATCATCCCAAATGGTCATAACATAATTGTTGACTTTCTTCTTCTCTATAATAATTAAGCCATTTTGGGAAATGAGCATGATCAAACATATTGTGTAGTGGAAGCTGGGTCGAGCCAGACTATAGATTCTTACACAAGCAAATACAAAAAACGATCAAAACCAATTTAAGAGCAACAATTTAATTGATGTTCAACAAATAAAAAAACAGTATAATACAGATAAATGATAAAGCTCAGCTTGATGAATATTAAATCCCTTTCAAGAAAAGCACTTCTTGTAAAAGTATCATCATGTTCTCTGTTTAACAGAAACTTGGATAAGAGTAGACGATTAAATAAATAAGTCTACCCCCAAGAATACTACTATAAACATAAACCATATCTAAATGGTAAAGGGGGAATTGCTGCAACAACTTACAGTAATTTTACAGTGTTCAGTATTTCAGGTCTGGTTTCAAATGTTCTTTTGAAGTGATGGAGCATGGCTGGAAAAAAAAATAAAAATCTGATAGAGTCAAAATAGTCATCAAAAATATGGATTTTTATACCAAAAGAAAAAAATTATACACACACACAAACACACACACACACACACACACACACACACACACACACACATATATATATATATATATATATATATATATATATATATATATATATATATATATATATATAAATCTAGTGTAATCAAACATTTAAAAATCAAATCTTCAGAAAAATCAGGAAGTCAGATCTCCTGTAAATTTGTACTGTAGGCTTATCCTACGGATGACCAGGAACAGATGGCTACAAAAATAAAATAATAAAAGCATGGGAAAAAAGTACTAAAATGTACATATCTCCTCAACTTATAGGCAGTGTGGCTACAGATGCCCTTGCTGATATTGCAGATGTTTCCATTGACAATTAACTGATTTGCATGGAAAATTGAGTAAATGGAATCTTTCTGTAAGAAAACCCTTGACCTGTCAAACAAAATATCTCTGCCCACACAGTCATAAAAAGATAACTGTGAAATGCAGAATTCAGCACATATGATTGCCTGTTGCTCACTGCTGGATCTTTTTGTCACTTATTCTAAAAAATGAAAGTCATTCTGTTGACTGGATCCAAATCTTTCCTTTCATTAGCTCTGAGAGAGTGTGTGTGTAGTGTGTGGATGTTGTGCGTGTGTGACTGTAGTCCTGCTGAACATCCAGTGGTTGGTCCATAAACTGTCATTGTGTCACTGAACAAAGCACGTAACTGCAGGTTATTTGAGGGAGTTTACCTCTAATAAGTGTACTATAAGTCACCTAGGGTAAAGTGTCTGTTAACTGACTACTTATTAGTGTATTTTAATGGTATAGGATTAATCATTAAAATGCTTTAAAGCAGATCTGTTGGTATTCATTTTCTGCTGAACGCACTGAATTCATTTAAAAATAAATATTGTTGTCATAATTGAAGATAATATGAAAGAGAATACCAGAGATTCCTATCTACCCTTGTAAAAAAGTGCACTTTGTATTAAATGTGGACTTGTAGTGTACTGTAAATCATAAACATATTTGGGAACACTTTATTTTAAGGTGTCCTTGTTACGCATGTTACAGGTACTTAACAAATTACGCATAATTACATGCAAGTAACCCTAACCCTAAACCAAACCATAATCCTAACCCTAACCATACAGTTAGTTAATAAATAATAAAGTTAATAAAAGTACATGTAGTTAATAAATATTACTCAGTACTTGCATCTATAATTGCACTGTAACAAGGACACCCTAAAAATAAAGTGTAACCACATATTTTAAAAAGATGCACTTGCGGATAATATAATATCAATGAAAGAAAAGGCAACATAAGTGTACTTCACTTTCATGACTATATTTCTTAAAACATGATCGTTTATTTTTAAACAGTGTTTGTACCTGTGTTATTTAATATTATTGTCACGGTTGCCTTCTGTGGCAAAACAGGGAACAAGGAGATGAGGATAAACTCAAAATAAACAGTCTTTAATGATCCAAAACGGGGTACACAAGGCAGGGTGAGACACACAAGAAACACAACATCGACGTTAATACCGGTCACAGGACCATAGAAAACACAGGGCTTAAGTAATAAACGTAAACGAGATAATTAAACAAACACAGCTGGACACAAATTAACTCATAATGAAACAATAAGGACAGGAACAGAACCAAATATGGGCATACAAGAGGTAAAACTAAGTCAAGGGGAGCACGAGACAGAAAACCACAAGACACCACAAACACAAGCCTGACATAAGCCTCAGGACAGGATACACGGGGATGGCCAGGCTCCAGAGCGGGACCCGTTCCGGGAGTCCATGGCAGAGCAGGGAGCTCGGGATGGGCTAAACTCAGGAGCAGGAGCCCTCACAGGGCTATCCACAGGAACAGGAGCCCTTTCAGGGCCGGACATGAGACCAACAGCCCTCCTTCCATCGAGGCAACAGAAGAAACAAGCGGATTGGGAATGGCCTCTGTGGCCATGACAGGAGAAGCAGCCTGCCTCTGAACCCCAACAGACAAGACAAGACTGACAAGACTGACTAAAATTGTTCCTGTGGACAATACTTCAGGGGATATGACTTGACTCTGGGAGCCTGCACTGGACTCATGTTTCTATATTTGGTCATGTTCCTGTCCTTGTTCAGTGTGATTATTAGTTAATTGATTTCAGCTGTGTGTGTTATTAGCTTGTGTATTTAGTTCCTGCCTGTTCAGTTCCTTTGTGGACCTTGTCTGGTCTACTCGTTACTCCCGGTGTTCCTGTGTATCTGCCCTGCTTTGTCTTGCCCTGTTTGGATTCAATTAAAGACTATTATTTGAGTTCATCCTCGTCTCCTCACTTCCCTTGTGTGTGTGCATTGTGACACATAGCCCCGTGATATTATGCAAAGCACATTTTGTTTTACATGGATATTGGAACGCGAAGTACAAAAGTTTAAATTAATTTGTTTTGGCTTGTTAGCTTCTTATATTTGTATTCTTGTTTTGTTTTCTACCATTAAATTTAAAGGATTTGTTGTGGAGGGAGGGGAAATAAAATAGCATGTTTTTTCAATATGTTTGGCTAACTGTATTTTCTTATGACAATGAACAGGCTGCATTGTCGAGTCAGTAGGCTATGCTTAACTGTGCGCGTGAGGCGCCGGCACAATCACTTGATTTTTATTTATTTATTTTTTTCCCTTATAAAAGTGGAAACGACTTACAATAGCCTACTCCTTCATTTGTGGTCATATAAGAGTAAGACATTATTCAAAACGTATTTCTTTTATTTGTGTAGCCTACATTCACAATTAAAACAAAACATGTGCTTTATTGAAATAAAGGAAACAAACAGGATGCCGCTTTCTCAAGAGTGCATCACAAAAATTTACAGAAATTCTGCATATAGGCTGCTAATTGTTGTACAGTTTTTTTCTTTCATTTTGTTAATTCATTAATTATTTAGAAAAATATATTTTGCATATGGGCCTATTTCTTTTATATATATAATAGCTTATGTTTTTGTCCGTTCGCAGAAGCACTGCAGTTTTTTTTTTTAACATATTCTCTTTGTAGATAACAAAACAAAGCAAAAACTGGATGGAAACTTGATTACTAGTGCTCTAACAACAGTTATTAGCTCAATACATTAATAAATGACAATTGATATTGAACATGAATAAATATATAAGGAAGTAAAACTTAATATAGAAACATAAAATAGATGTAATAAAGACCAAGTTCCACTGAAAAAGAGTAGTATTTGTGATGAACAGTATGCAGTTTACAGGGTGTCTCCTCCATTTGTTACTGTAGAAACAATTATGTTTGGCTACAAATCATTTAAGAATTTGTGGTTTTCTAATGTGGGACAGCTCGTGCTCAGTATGTTTTGGGTTAGAAATAGTTAAATTTTTACAAAGTAAACTTACTTTTTTATGAAGTAAAAAACAGTCCTGGTTAAATGTGCCTACCCACGTCTGGCTAATTAATTTAGTGGGCCTACAGTGCATTTGCTGTTTTTTAAGCTTGTCTAAAAACCTATATGCCTATATGTTCACATGTGGAATGTTAAATACAACTATATAACAGAAAGCATATACTATTTAAAATAATTTCTTACAAAAATGTGAGATATCTGCCAGCAACAATAATAATAACCATGCAATAATGTAAAAAATGTAAAACTGGACCTAATGAAGATAGCAAAATAATTGAATACATGATTTTGAAAAGATTTCTCTTTTTGAGACAAATAGAACTGTTACTATGTAAAGAACCTTTTAAGAATGATTAATACTGTTTCACACTGAAAACTTGGAAAGTGTTACTTGAATAGTTTTTCTTCTTCTTCAGTAAAGGTCTATCACTATTGTAACACCCTCAAGGTTACTCCAGAGACGCTGAACACTGAACTTGATTTTGTGCATGTATACTGAAGGTTACAGAAACAAATTCCACAGGCTCTGCAAAACTCATCATTGCAATGTCCGTTACATTCCAAAAGCTTCATACTTAAAAGTTCCACAGAAGTTTGTTCAAATCACTCATAAAAATTAAGCTTCCAGAGCTGGTTTTTGCAACAATGTCATAGAAGAACAATTTGTGGTTTCCCAAAGAACCTTTCAGTGATCAGTTCTTTAAAGAACTTTTCTTAGTGTAAAGATCATTGTAATAATCCGAAGAACCTTTTTTTCCACTATAAGAACTTTTTGAGCAATGGAAAGATTCCATGGATGTTTAAGGTTCCTCACAGAACCATTAATGGCAAAAGAAAAGCATTATTCTTAAGAGCGTCTCTAAGCATTATTCACTACTTATCAGGTATTGTGACAACATTGTTTAAAAAAAACAACATTAGTTACAAATAAGGAGAAGTCAAGCAAAAACAGCAGGACCATTATCATAAAAGCGTGATTCTGAACAGTAACTTTGAGTGACAGTAGCTGGTGATATCTGGTCTGATATGGGGTAAATATTTATGATTTGTGAGTGGAGCTTGTCTTCTTCTAGATTAAGAGTTGTTGTTTTATATGTAGCTGCTGTGTTTAATATTTATTATAAAAAAGTATGGTTTGTAATAAAAGTACACCTTTGATTAATATTTATGTTGTTAAAATAACATTCTGTTCTGTAAATGCATTGTCTGCATATTTAGCTACTTTTCAGCACACCACATTAAGTATGCCACTTACTACTTCAACACTTTGAATGTTAAAGTGCAAATTAACACCTGACCACTCTTGTAAGTTTGCAACTGTTACAATTAAGAATCACAGAAGAAAACATGAACATGCCAGGCAATGGTATGATGTATGCAACACAGCTACAACAAACAACATTGATAATGGGTGTGTTAGATTTATAGTGTGTGAATAATCAAGCTTTGACAATAACCAGTCATACTGGCGGCACCGAGGGGCCCCCAAATAAAATTCTGCTTAGGGCCCCATAAAGGCTTGGGCTGGCCTGTATATTGCACATCAAAACAAGTCCTAAGTGTTCCCAAGCAACTATTCCCCAGGCAGCCTACTCATGTTTTTTTATACAAAACACTGCATAATTAAAATGTACGTTCTAAATAAAAGCATTATAAAGCTCTTTACAGCATATGAAGCTTTAAACTGCAATTAAGCTATCAAGTTGAGTTACTAATTAACTGATAAGCAAATGCTCTTCTAATGGCATCATTTTCCACAAAGTCCAACACGCAAGGATGGTCCTTGTAGACATGCCACCTCTGACCTTTGAAACACTGCCGTGTGACGTCTGCACCTGTGCTCAGAGAGTGATGAGCATCTGCACACACACACCCACACACACATGACTGACTGCATCACAATAATAAAATTAAATTAAAATTAAAATTAAAAACTGATTTGATCAGAATACTTTTCAGTTAAATTCCTACATTATGGGCTCAAATATTATGTAGAAACTCTATAAAACGTGTGCTATAGTCATGTCTACTTTATCACTCGGTGTGCTTTTTCTTTCCACGTAATACAATAATTACATAACGTTACAGTTAATTCATTACTTAATTAGTGAGTAGCAGTGTAATAAGTGCAATAATTCAGATAACAGTAAATGTGCAATAACGGATCAACATAAAAATTGCAATCTCTCCTATAATATTGCACATTTGCATATGATACAGGGTATCCAGGGTATAAATAAAGCCTATTCTTTAAAACACAGGCGTCAATGAACTGTAGGGCTGAAAAAGTAAATCAACATGTACCCTGTGCATTGTTATGCTAAAAATAAAACTAAATGTTAAATAAAAACAAAGTCTTTTTTACAACAAAAGTCTTTTTTAACAAAGTCTGCTTTAATATATTTAATTTGAGAATAGTCAGATATTGACTTTTTAAAATATGCTATACACACACACACACACACACACACATATACAGTATATCAGCTTTTTTGCTTGTTATGCATGTAGCATAAGTGAATTGTGAGGACATAAATGCCGCCATGTGATATTGACAGTATGCACAACTGTTGACAGTTACTGTTAGTGTGTTGTAATCTGGGGCATGACAGTGTTTAATACTAAACCTCAGCTGCTGGCCTTGACCCGACCTCCACAGGTGATATTACTGGAGGAGCACAGCGTGTGACACGATCTGACGGTTATGCAAGCAGAAAAACCTAATCTTACTTGAAATGTGTTATACTCAAATACATTCTGATTCCACTTGCAGCATAATAAACATTCCACATTTACAACAATATAAAATATTATGGCGGTACAGTATGGTCATATTATTGTAATTTCAGATGTACCACGTTATTGTATGTACCACATTTATATGACTAAACATTACCAAAAATTACATGTACAAAAAAAAAAAAAAAAGTTTTCATCAGATAAAGTCACTTGTCTTCTACATAGGAAAGATGTAATGTTGACGTAAAAGACAGTGTGGTACTTCTGAAGTTGAAATCACAATCATAGTGAAATCATAATATTTATAGTCTTTATCTTGGGTGCGTTTGCGGTCTCCACCTTAGATAGCAGGACAAGCATTAATCACAGCTGAGATTAATAAAATACACTATGGAACACTTACCGGTAAATAACAGGAGACGTGTTGCTCAAATCCATTTGAATTGTGCAAGAACATTTTTTTTCTTGGGTTGTACAACAACACCCTCGAGAAAAAGCAGCCGCACACTTACAATAATATTTTTTAAACTAATAAACTTAAGTGCAACTGCAATGTAATGCTTTCAGACACCTAAACGCATGTTATTTACAATTAGATGAAAAAGTATAGTTTAAATTTATATTAAATGCAATTAGTTGAACTTAAGAGTGCTTGTTTGCCTCACCTAAGTACATCTTAATCTCACAATTACTTGCTATTGTCTATTAAATATGATACAAATAAAGCATAGCATGTACTGACAAGCATTTAAAATATACTTTGATGTCATTCCAATTTAAAGTTTTATTCATTAATTTGTAGATACACATTTGTAATGATGAAGATGCAGTTTACTACATTCAAAATATATTAACTTTGAATGTCATATTAAATAACACAGCCTACAGTTACATTTATAATAAAGTAATTCTTTAAAACATGACAAATGTTAATAAAACATTATGATTTAAAATGCACTTTGATTAAATTCTGTGATCATTTACTCACCCTCAAATTCAGACCTGTATGAGTTTCTTTCTTGTGCTGAACATAAAAGAAGATATTTTGAAGAATGTTGGTAACCAAACAGTGTAGCCATTGACTTTCATAGTATTTTCCCCATAGTCTATGGAAATCAATAGCTAAATGTTTGGTTACCAACATTCTTCAAAATATATTTATAACACTGTAAAAAGTGATAAGTTGACTTAACTTAAAAAAAAAAAATTGAGGAAACCCGTTGCCTTAAAATTATTAAGTAAATGTGAACTTGACAATTCACTTAACTTTATTTTTTTAATTATCATTTACTTAAAATTTCTAAGGCAACGGGTTTCCTCAATTTTTTTAAGTTAAGTCAAATTATCACTTTTTACAGTGTACATTTTATATCATGAAAGTGTACCTTATGTACACCTAAGTGGCCATTTATTCAATAATGTTTTTTTCAAGTACTTTTTTTTAATTTACATTTTTAAGATTACATACATATTTAATTAATAAGCACATTCCTTTTCACAAAGACAGGGCTGTTTTCATCATCCAATGGAGAAATGGTAGTAAAATTGATTTTAAACTAAAATAAGACCTCTCAAAACACATTTTCCAATATCATAATGGGTATGATTATCTCTCTCTATCTTTTCTCTCTCTCTATAGACAGCACAGGATTCCAAATCTTATAAATACTGCATTTCCTTGTGGCACGAAACACCTCAAATACTGAGAGCATAAGGCTTTTATCACAAATCTACCACAAACTTTATGTTATACAGTCAAACCAAAAATTATTCAGACACCAGATATAATTTTCTTTTTTGTTTGTTTTTATTTATTTATTTATTTATTTGACAGGGACAATAGGCAGTCAGAAAACTGCCCTAGAATTAGCTACAGAGCTAAAGTTCATCGGCTGTCCCTGGGCAGGAAAATACAAAACAAATTACGTGACAAAAACATCAGTATAGTACAATAAAGTCCCCCCAAAATTTAACAGAAAAAAATATAATCCCCCACATAAAACTACAATCCAAATTTCTACAAAATATCCCCTGCAAGTACTACAAAGCATCATCCAACAAACAATTATAAAAATTTGACAACTTCCCCAAAGATTCATTCAAAAATACAGAAATACTCAATGGTCACATACCTGACTCGTCTTTAACCATATTTTTAAATGTAACTTAAACTGTGCTAAGGTAGAACACTGTCTTATATTAATTGGTAAATTATTCCAGTTATTAACAGCCCTTACAGAGAAAGCGGAGCGACCAAAATCAGTAACTCAAAAATTCACTGCACAACATAACTTGTTACATAACTTTCTAATTTCTAGATGAATTTGTTCTGACACAGTTTAACTCTTGAGTTCTCATCATATTTTATTACCATTTTCTAAACTATAGCAAATAAACTGTGATAATGCAAGAAATGTTGAAGGTGTCTGAATACATTTTTGTTTGACTGTAGATGTTATGTCTTCTAAAGCGCATATCTCTTTGACCAATAGAGGGCACTGTGTGACAGACAGAACAACCTTGCAGGAGCTCTTAAAGCTATAGTTCCACCCAAACATTCTGTCATTATTTCCTCCATTCATGGTGTTTCAAACATGTAGATCTGTAGATCACAAAAGAAGATGTTACAGAAAAAGTCACCATTCACTTTTTAAAAGATGCAATGAAAATGAATGGTGACTGCAGCTGCCAGTCGCTCACATTCTGCCTAGCTTTTGTGCTCCACAGAAGAAAGAAAGTCAAACAGGTAAGTAGTGGGAGTAAATGAAGATAGAATTATTAATTGTTGACTGAACTATACCGATAAGGTTATTAAAGAAGAGGTACAGCTTGCCATTCCCCATCAAAGTCATTTATATATAAAGCATTTGAAGTTTGATCTCTTCTCACAGCTGTAAACACTGCCATTTTGTGATTCTTTAAGTACTTCCTTATATTTATTTCATTTCAGTTAATTTACAATTGCCTCTATTGTTCCTGTAATATGGTTCAAGTGTGATGCCGAATGTACTGACAAGCATTTATGATAAACATTTCTATTGAAATTTGTTGAAATACATTGTGTCATGCATTTTAAAATATTTATTTTTACACATTTGTAATGTTGAGGTTCCAACTGAAAATGTATTAAAACACTACAGATAAAAAAAAAAAAAAAAAATGTAATTACTTAGTACTTAATGTGATTTAGTGTGTCAACACATCACATAAGTGTAATTCGTTAAAGCATCACACAAGATTATTGAAATATGATGTAAATAAAAATGTAGTGGTAAAAAAAGTTTGCTGTAAAATTGTTTTATTTGATATCATTACAATGTGCACTTCTTTAAAAGTGTAGGCTATAAGTGTGTAAATGAAACACTAGTCAAGAAAGTACTCTATTTAAGTTCGCTTAAATGGCCTTTTATTGCATTATACATAACATAATTTTGCAAGAAACATACAAAAAGCAAATATTTCATGATTTCAAAAATGCACTTACATTTTTCCCGGTCTGTTGACTTTTACGTCACAGGGTTTGATATGGTGTGTTCTAATGGTGCCATCAGCTAATCAGTGAGGTAATTATCCTGCAGAGTAATTAGTCACATGACATTTATTGCTCAGGAGATTGGGTCAGAAATCCTGTTTCTGGACGTGCATACCCATGAACAATGATTTTGCACTCTAGCTGTCATTAAAACGAATGAAAATGCTAGTCTCCACTACGTAGTTTAGACCTCTGTGATCACAACCACCCAGCTAACGTTCTCTCATATTCTTCCAGTAATGTTAACAGAATGTTAATTCAGAGTTATCTGGTCTTTAATTATGTTCTCAAAACATTTGCACAAAAATGTTACATTCGAAAGAACGGAATGGTCCCTTAATATTTGAATAACAACAACAACAACAAAAATGGAATGTTAAAAGAACATTCAGACATTATGTTTTTATGAAATAATAACATTAGAAAAATGTTCCCAGAACATGATAAAGCAACACTGACTCAACCATAGATGTGTAGCCTATAAGTAGATGCTACATTCGACTGCTCCAGACGCTTCGACGTGTCTGCCATCTTGGAACAGTCAATGGATCGTCACTTACAATAAAAATCAATGAGTTCTCCAAAATGCCACAACACTGCACAGCCTCTGATTGTAAAAACCACCCACAATTTAAATTTCAGAAGAAATTGGATAAACTTTCACAGGTAAGAATATGTTGGTTTGTGTTTTTAATATGAATGAACTCAATATTACAAGTTTTTAAACTATAGTAACTTTTTAATGTCGTTTTAAGGACTGTGCTCTAAACTCAAGAATTCCCAACTTGGGACAAGACTTGCTCATCATAAATCAGACCAAAACACAAATATATCCTGCACAAACACAAAGACCCTTCATCACATATTAGCAAACATCAGCTGAGGTCAGTGCGGTTCACTGTCAGTGGTTGAGATGTGTTTTTAGAGGAAACTTGAAAAGATTGATCCTGTTTGTTGTGCGAAGAAAGCCTCTTTCCCATGAGCCACACTAACACTTAACCCCACACATACACACATGCACACACAGCGGTCGTCTCTCCTCTGGTCTAACGGAGGTTTCAGGGGCTCCGCTGTTTCCACAAACACAGTTCTCACCACACAGACCCTCCACGGTTCAGCCGCGGTGGAAAACTGTTCTGACAGTAATCGCTTCACACATACCAGCCGTCACACACACACTTTTCATCTCAAGGCAGTGCAAAAACCAAATAAATGTAGAGAGAGTGGGGGAAGTTGGGAATTCATATTTTTCCACGTCAGGACTTCATTTGATCTCGCCTTGGTGTTGAGTTAGTGGTAGCAATTTCCAGTCAAGGTTACCCATCAACACTAATTTATCAGCTCGTGCTGGTTTACCAGAGCACTCTCTCTTTTATATCGCCACACTCACACACAAACACACACACACACACACACACACACACACACACACACACACACAAACAAACAGATTCAGGCTTTGGAAGTACAAGTCATCACTGTGATTCATCAGAGGTGGCTCATTATTCAGTATCTTGTGGCTTGGAGTCTATGGCAGCCCACAGAATTTTACCATGTGGTAAATCATTGTGAAAATTGATTCACGGTTGTATCTTGGCAACATTTTGGCTGATTGAAATTAAAATTGGTAAGCGCCACCGTAATTTGTTGGGAAAACTTGGGTTTTTATGAAAGCGCCACCTGCTGGTTACAAGTTGTAAAATAAGACTACATCTGCTACGTAAAACCGGTTGCTAATGTACTTGGCCTACATCTAGCAACTAATTAAGTTAACTGACATCAGGTCTGTAACATGATTAGCTATAAAAGGGATGTCTTAGAGAGGCTGAGTCTCTCAGAAGTAAAGATAGGCAGAGGCTCTCCAATCTGTGAAAGAGTGCGTAAAAAGATTGTGGAATACTTTAAAAACAATGTTCCTCAATGTCAAATTGCAAAGGCTTTGCAAATCTCATCATCTACAGTGCATAACATCATCAAAAGATTCAGAGAAACTGGAGAAATCTCTGTGCGTAAGGGACAAGGCCAAAGACCTTTGTTGGATGCCCGTGGTCTTCGGGCCCTCAGACGACACTGCATCACTCATCGGCATGATTCTGTCATTGACATTACTAAATGGGCACAGGAATACTTCCAGAAATGTTGGCAGATGCCAACTAAAACTCTGTCATGCAAAAAGGAAGCCATATGTGAACATGGTCCAGAAGCGCCATCGTGTCCTGTGGGCCAAGGCTCATTTAAAATGGACTGTTTCAAAGTGGAAATGTGTTCTATGGTTAGACGAGTCCAAATTTGACATTCTCGTTGGAAATCACGGACACCATGTCCTCCGGGCTAAAGAGGAGGGAGACCTTCCAGCGTGTCATCAGCATTCAGTTCAAAAGCCAGTATCTCTGATGGTATGGGGGTGCATAAGTGCATATGGTATGGGCAGCTTGCATGTTTTGGAAGGCACTGTGGATTCTGAAAGGTATATAAAGGTTTTAGACACTTGTTGTTTTACTAGCCTTATGTTTTACTGGAATGTTGATTCATGGCCCAGTTCTATGCTTTCTGTCTTGCCGATACCTGTAATTAAGGACAAAACAGGGAAAATATCTAGCATAGAAAACTATAGGCCTATTGCCTTAGCCAGTGTGATGTCTAAGGTATTAAAGATAATATTACTGGATCGATTTCAGCAATATGTTATTACCAATAGCCGTGTTTCCACTGTAGGGCCAAAAGCAGGCGTGCTAGTGCGGGCCAGGGCCAGTCGCTTTTCCACTGTCACTTCCGGGGCTTGATCGTGCCTCATCGGTGCTTCCTCAGGGCCAAGGAAAACCTTGGGCCAAAGCGGGCCAACTGGGACTAGAGGAGTGGTTATGAACAAAGGCGGAGTTTCTCCGCGTCTTGAGAGAGTCAGCGCTGCAGATCATTTCATAAAGTTAACAGCTATAACACCAGCATTAAAGACTTTTAAAATAATTTTAGCTCAAAACTCACTTTCAGACAGCAGCGAGTGTTTGAAATAACTTGATCCGGTGTGGATTATGATCACGATACAAGGCAGAAATATTTATAAGCGATGCAAAAGACTATGCACGCTTCTCATTCTCTATAACAATCGTGTATTTATTTAGTAACATATTTTATCTGTCATAAGTCTCGTCTCGAGACTTTAGCTCCGTGTCATAAAAATATATAATGGTTTTTGTTCGGGAGCTGCCTCTGCTACTCAGGTCGTATTTTTGATGGAAAAATATAGAAATTATCATTCTTACTTAACGTGATGTATACTGTGACTACAAATAAACAGAAACAGACTCTACTGAATAAGTAGGGTAGGCCTATTTGTCCTCTTTCTTTTGTGAAATAGTGGTTCACATTGCTTTATTTCTGTGTGACTAATTTTCAATCCTGATAAATTAATTCATTATGATCAATGTATCACTTACAGTTTTTTTGGATTGCTTACACACTAAAATTAAAAGTAGTACACTATTAGCAAAACCTTACACTCAAGAAGCAAAACATCAGCCCATATTTGCACAACTATAAGCACATTGTCAACCTCACACTTGTTGAAAAACTCTACACACAGTGATTTGCAAAACACTAAACACACTTAACATACATTACACACAAAAATCTATCATGAAGTCACTTCCTTGCAATACCAAAGCACTGACTGTCAAATTACCGCACCGTCCAACCAATTGGTTCAACACAGTCATCAGGTGTGCAAACACTTGTTTGCTTAATTGTAGACACACCAATCAGGTGTATAAGCACTATAAAAAGCAGCAGGTGAGTTCATTGGTCTTCAAGCACAATGGAAAGAGTCAGAGAAAGAGTAAGACGACGAGGAGGAGAACGAGGAGGAGAACGAGGAGGAGGACGAGGAGGAGGACAAGGAGGAGGAGGAAGGGGAGGAAGAGGAATAAACAGAGGAGGAATCAACAGAGGAAGAGGAAGAGGAAGAGATGGAGGCCATGCTGGAGGCCATGCTGGAGGCCATGCTGGAGGTAGAGGTAGAGGAAGAGGAAGAGGAAGAGGAAGAGAAAGACAAGAAGGTGCTCAAAGAGGACCGAATCTGACAAATGAGATCCGCGCAACACTGGTTGACCACGTTATCAACCACAGCCTGACGCTGAGGGAGGCTGGACTGCAAGTACAGCCAAATCTAAGCCAATACACAGTGGCAAGTGTGATAAGAACATTTCGACTGGAAAATAGGTATTGTAAAAATATCATCATATCAAAAACATCTGCACGGTTTCAGTAACATCAACACATCCCTCCTCACAGGCATCTTCCCCACTGCGTTCAAGCAGGCTCGGGTAACCGCACTGCTCAAAAAACTTACATTAAACACTTCTCTTATAGAAAACTATAGACCTGTCTCTCTCCTTCCATTCATAGAGAAAACACTTGCACGTGTTGTCTTCAACCAGGTCTCATTGTTTCTTTCACAGAACAACAAACTGGACGCTAAACAGTCAGGTTTCAGGAGTGGCCATTCAACTGGGACTGCGCTCCTCTCGGTCACTGAGGCCCTGCGAATTGCAAAAGCCCATTCCAAATCATCAGTCCTCATTCTGCTGGATCTATCTGCCGCGTTTGACACTGTCAATCATCAGATACTCCTCTCCACCCTCTCATCACTGGGCATCGCTGGAATTCCACTTCGCTGATTTGAATCCTATCTCACTGGTAGGTCTTTCAGGGTGGCCTGGGGAGGGGAGGTATCCAAAGCACATACACAGGTCACTGGGGTTCCTCAGGGATCGGTTCTTGGACCCCTCCTCTTCTCCACATACACTACATCACTGGGTCCCATCATACAGGCACATGGATTCTCCTACCATTGCTATGCTGATGACACACAGCTCTATCTCTCCTTTCAACCAGATGATCCAACGGTAGCTGCAAGGATCTCAGGTTGCCTGGCGGACATCTCGGCATGAATGAAAGAACATCACCTTCAGCTCAACCTGGCAAAGACTGAGCTTCTTGTCTTTCCCGCCGCTCCGACTCTACAGCATGACATCACGATCCAGTTAGGCTCATCAACAATTACCCCATCAACTTCGGTCAGAAATCTTGGTGTAATCTTTGATGACCAGCTGACCTTCAAGGACCACATTGCAAAGACTGCTCGATCTTGCAGGTTTGCACTACACAACATCAGAAAGATCAGACCCTTTCTGACGGAGCATGCTGCACAACTTCTTGTCCAGGCCCTTGTCATTTCTAGGCTGGACTACTGCAATGCTCTTCTGGCTGGACTTCCATCAAACACAGTCAAACCTCTACAAATGATTCAGAATGCGGCGGCACGACTGGTCTTCAAGGAACCCAAAAGAGCCCATGTTACACCTCTCTTTATCTCATTGCATTGGCTACCAATCGCAGCTCGCATCAAGTTCAAGACACTGATGCTGGCTTATAGAACAACCACAGGCTCAGCACCCGCCTACATGCACTCACTATTAAGAATCTACATCCCCTCCAGAAGTCTGAGATCTGCTAGTGAGCGACGCCTCGTGGTACCATCACAAAGAGGCTCAAAATCACTCTCCAGAACATTCTCATTCACCATTCCTGGCTGGTGGAATGATCTTCCCATCCATATTCGGAGTGCTGGATCCCTGTCAATCTCCAAGCAACAGCTGAAAACTCATCTCTTTCGACACTACTTGACTTCACCCTACACATAAAAAAAAAAAATAAATGTAAAAAAAAATCTTTCTCCTTATTTATTCCTTCCCTTGCTAGCTTGTACTTATTTAAACAATGCCTGAGACTTGGTGTTACAAGCACTTCATTTGTCGGATTGCCTCTTCAAGATGAATCGCTTTATGTATTCCCCAATTGTAAGTCACTTTGGATAAAAGCGTCTGCAAAATGACTAAATGTAACTGCTTACAGTACTGTATTCTATGCACTATCAGCACTTCTGTTACCTTTTCCTGTGAAATTACTGTACTATTGTATACTGTTTTTTTCTACATAGGATTGAGGGTCAGGAACGACAAGGGGGAAGGCCTCCTATGTTCACAGAACAGCAAGAGAGGGAGATAGTAAACATGGTTTTGGCCAACAATGCTATAACACTCAATCAGCTCCAAGCTAACATTGTCAATAACCATGCCAGTTTCAACGATATCCATCAGGTCTCAACATCAACACTGGCACGCATCCTAAAAAAAAAACATATTCAAATGAAGCAAATTTATCGAGTGCCTTTCGAGCGCAATTCCGAAAGGGTGAAACGACTACGGCATGATTATGCAGAGGTATGTATTCACTTTAGCAGTGTGATCTTGCATACTGTCTCATAATCTTTTACTGTACTGTAATATGTATACTAGATCTACATTGAACTACACAATTTTGCCTGACACTGTTCTTCAGGGAGTTTTACGAATGGATGGAGAGGAGATCCAGCATGAGTTCATTTACGTAGATGAGGCTGGGTTCAACCTGACGAGAACACGAAGGAGGGGAAGAAACATCATTGGCCACAGGGCTATAGTCAATGTCCCAGGGCAACGTGGGGGTAATATAACACTCTGTGCAGCCATTACACAGAATGGGGTCCTCCACTGCCATGCCCATATGGGCCCTTACAACACAGCACTCATACTTACATTCTTGGACCAATTGCACAACATAACAGCAGCAAATCAAATCGATCATATGCAATACATTGTTGTCTGGGACAATGTGTCTTTCCACCGCTCTGCTCTGGTTCAGAACTGCTTTCAGCAACATCCACATTTCACCGTCCTATATCTTCCACCATACTCTCCATTCCTCAACCCTATAGAAGAGTTTTTCTCGGCATGGCGGTGAAAGGTATATGATCTCCGTCTCCAGGCTGAGGTACCCCTCATCCAAGCCATGGAGGAGGCCTGTGACCAGATGGAGGTAGCAGCAATGCAAGGATGGATTCGTCATTCAAGCCGTTTCTTTCCAAGGTGTCTTGCTAATGACAACATTGCCTGCGATGTTGATGAAATTCTCTGGCCAGATCCAGCTAGGCGAAAAGACAATGTGTAGTTTTCTTTTGTTTTGTTTTTCTTTTACAGTAAACTTGCAGTACAATACGTAAAGTGACATTTTGTTACAGTATTATGAATCTCCATGTCAACATTTTGGGCATGTTGAGAAATAAATGAGTTTCTTCAGTCTGCAACATTGGTCTTGTGTAGTGTTTGGTGGATTTACATTATATTTGTACTTTGTTGATGGTAGCCTACTCTAATCATAGGGAAGTAGAAGTGCTAAAAGTGTTTTAGGTTTATCACAGCAGAGTGTAACTCGTGCAAACAGAGTATAGTAATGTGAAACGTGTGTTTCATATGGTAACAAAGTGTGGTTTTTAAACAGAAGTGTATAGTTTTTACAAGAGTGTTTAATTATGCAAAGGATCTGTAGTGTTTTGCTAATTGGGTGTTTGGTTGTGCTAATTGTGTGTAGTGTTTTGAAAACACGGGCCCTGTTTTGAAAATCGTGCTTAAGCAATCCAAAAATAAACTGTAATAGGCTATTGTAAAACATCGATGCTTTTGGATTTAAATCTAACAAAACATGCAAACAAACGGACGCTTTTATCATGTTCGTTTTGTGATCGCGCTATATTTCCAGTGACTTATTTCTGATTAGTTTACTGATAACTTCTCTTTGTTGATGAAATGATGGGGTTGCGTGATGTTGTTCCAGAGAGGCGTGTAAAGGGTGGGTTTTAGTGAAGCACAGCGGAGCTTCTGGCCCGACGGTGGAAACGCATCATGATTTTGGGCTCAGTACTACAGGTCTGAGGCTATTAGCCCCGCCCGGCCCGTTTAAAGCACTGGCTTGCACTGGCCCGACAGTGGAAAAGCGGCTAATGATGAGCAGTTTGGTTTTAAAAGTAAGCATGGGACTGATATGTGTATCTATGCTCTGAAAGAGGCTGTGAGTAAGTACAGAAGGCAGAACTCCACTATGTGTCTGTGATTCTTAGATGCCTCCAAAGCCATTGACCGTATTAACCATGGAAAGCTATTTGTAAAATTACAGCAGCGAGGGGTTCCCCCATACCTAATCCGGGTTCTGCATTTTTGGTACACACACCAAACAATGCAGGTTAGATGGGGCATGACAATATCGGAGCCTTTTCTAGTGACAAACGTGGTCAGACAGGGTGGAATATTATCACCCATGCTCTTTAACCTTTATATGGACGATCTTACTCAAAGACTTAAACACTGTAGGACTGGCTGAATGGTGGGAGAAAGACTTTTGAACCATCTACTGTATGCGGATGACCTAGTTGTAATGTCACCTTACTCTGCTGGGCTGCCTGCAACAGTTGCTTAGAGTCTACTCCGACTATGGTGAGCAATATGATTTAAAGTTTAATACCAAAAAGAGTGTGGTTATATTGGTGAGGGCAAAGGAGGACCGTAAGGCTGTGTTCTCCTCTTTTTATCTGTCTGGACAGGAGTTACCTGTGGTGAATAAGGTCAAATATATCGGTCACATCATTAGAAGTGACCTCTGTGACGATGATGGCATTCAGAGACAGTATTGTAAATTGTATGCACAAGCTAACATGCTTGTGCATAAATTTAGCATGTGTACTGATGATGTTAAAATAGCTCTGTTTAAAGCCTATTGCACTCCACTGTTTACTGCCCACTTGTGGTGCAGTTACAGTAAAGCTAAATTTAACAAGTTGCAGGTTGCATACAATGATGCATTGCGACTCTTATTAAAAGTTCCTCGGTGGACAAGTGCCAGTCAGCTTTTTGTTCAGAATCATGTGCCCATGTTATATGCTGTTATTATAAATTTTGTGTATAAATTTATAAAGCGGCTTGAGGTCTCTAAAAATGAAATTATTGTGATCTTAGAGAAGAGCACTGTTAGGTATACCTCTGCACTTTGGAGGCACTGGAGAAAGTGCTTATATGGACATTAGATGTAAATTATTTTCTTGTTGTTTGTTGTTGTTGTTATTCATGTTGTATTCTGTTCTTTTTTATATGGACCTTTTTGAGTTTGAAATAAAGATATCATATCATATCATATCATATCAATCATATCATATCATATCATATCATATGTTCCCCTCCAGATGACGTCTATTTCAGGGAAGGCCTTGTGTATTTCAGCAGGACAATGCAAAACCACATACTGCAGCTATTACAACAGCATGGATTCGTAGTAGAAGAGTCCGGGTGATGAACTGGCCTACCTGCAGTCCAGATCTTTCACCTATAGAGAACATTTGGCATATCATTAAATGAAAAATATGTCAAAGACGACCACAAACTCTTCAGCAGCTGGAAACCTTTATTGTGTAAGAATGGGACCAAATTCCAACACCAAAACACCAGAAACTCATAACCTCGATTCCCAGACATTCCCAGACCTGTAGCAGGCATCAAATTTGAAACGAGCTCATTTTGTGCATACAATTGTAAAATTTCTCAGTTTAAACATTTATGTTATCTATGTTCTATTGTGAATAATATATTTATTATATTTAATACATTTCCGGGAATTCGGGTTGTACATCTCTTGCATTTTTTGGTTTACGTTCTATTATCCTATCATAAAAAAGCAAAAAATCCACAAAAACAAAATAAAAGCTACTTTCATATAAGAAAACAGATACATTTTCAACAAACTCTTTCCTTTAGAAGGAAGAACTTACAACTGGACTCCTATCCAGCCACTGAGGTTCAGCACATTAGTATGAGCTCAAATGTTCACACAGCATAACAGCATGCTCCCTGCGGTTACACTCTCAGTACACACATGCTTGAAAATGAACGCAGGCTGTTGTGTCAGGACTTTATTACTGGATTGCCAGCTTAAGTTGATAGCTCTTCTATATTCTCTTCAGATGATCATGACCTGAGGGGCACTGAGAAACTGCTGTCATAAATTACACGAGGATAGTATAGAATAGAGGATAATAAAACAGAATCGTTTTGCTCATTCAGCACCACCAAATGTAAGTAAATAAGTAAGTCAACACAACTTGACTGATCAAACTCTTGATTCCCGGTAGGACAAGAAAGCATACTCAGTAACTGTGCTGTTTGTTTTGACCACCAGATGGAGCTAGACCCTATAACAACGTCAAGTCATGTTATCATTTTATTTCCCAGGTGAAAAACAAGTGCACTTCCATAATGTACTTAAAGTGCTCTATTTTCGCGCACTGATTTTGTACTTAATATACTAAAAATTATTCTTTAGTACTTCTTAAGATAAACTTAAGATCATCTAAGTGTACTCAACTGTGCTAGTTTGAGAAACCATGAATATGAACTAAAATGCACTTTTAACATATACTATCTCTGTTTAAAACATGTATTTAGTTACCACTTGCAGTATACTTGAACCTATCTTTCATACACTAGTACACTCAAGTGCACTACAAGTGGTGACTAAATACATTTTTTTTAATACAGATAGTATTTTAAAAGCACATTTTAGTTCATAATCATGGTGTCTCAAAATAGCACAGTTGAGTACATTTAGAGGATCTTAAGTTTATCTTAAGAAGTACTAAATAACATTTTTTAGTATATTAAGTACAAAACTAGATAGTAAAGTTTGGATACAAACTTTAAGTTGGCTTGAAAAAGCCTATCCAGAAAGTTTGTAAATGTTTTAAAAGCTTTAAGTTTGAAGGTTTTAAGTTTTAAGTAGTTTGAAATACGTAAAATAGTTTTAAAGATTAAAGTTTGAATGTTTCAAAGGCAATACAGTCTATCAGAAGAACAGATCGCTGGGGTACCTGTGGTAGCTGTTAGGGTGTTGTTATGTGGTTGCTAGGGTACTTGGGGTGGTTGTTAAAGTGTTGCTATGCGGTTGTTAATGTACCCAGGGTGGTTGCTAAGGAGTTGCTATGCGGTTGCTAGGGTACTTGGGGTGGTTGTTAAGGTGTTGCTATGCGGTTGCTAAAGTACCCGGGGTGGTTGCTAGGGTGTTGCTAGGCGGTTGCTACGGTACTCTGTGTGGTTGCTAGGGTGTCGCTATGTGGTTGCTAGGGTACCCGGGGTGGTTGTTAGGCAGTTGCTAGGGTACCCGGGGTTGTTGCTAAGGTGTTGCTATGTGGTTGCTAAGGTACCCGGGGCGGTTGCTAGGGTGTTGCTATGCGGTTGCTATGGCACTCGGGGTGGTTTGCTAGGTGGTTGCTATGGTACTCTGGGTGGTTGCTAAGGTGTTGCTAGCTTTTTGTTAGCATTATTAGCAAGTTACCAGCATGTCTCTAACATGTTTAGCATGATACTAGCATGTTGTTAGCATGATGAGCAAGTTACTAGTACGTTGTTAGCATGATTAGCAAGTTGTTAGCATGATTCTAACACGATTCTAGCATGATTAGCAAGTTACAGCAGGTATCTAGCATGTTGCTAGCATGATTCTAGCATGATTAGCAAGTTACTAGCATGATTCTAGCATGATTAGCATGTTACTAGCATGTTCTTAGCATGATTAGCAAGTTACAGCAGGTATCTAGCATGATGTTAGCATGTTTCTAACATGATTCTAGCATGATTAGCAAGTTACTAGCATGTTGTTAGCATGATTAGCAAGTTACTAGCGTGTTGCTAGCATGGTTAGCAAGTTACTAGCATTATGTTAACATGTTTCAAGCATGATTAGCAAGTTACTAGCATGATGTTAGCATGATTTTCACGTTGCTAGCATGATTCTAGCATGTTTAGCATGTTGCTAGCATGATTAGCAAGTTACTAACGTGTTGCTATCATGATTAGCAAGTTACTAGCATTATGTTAACATGTTTCAAGCATGATTAGGAAGTTACTAGCATGATGTTAGCATGATTTTCATGTTGCTAGCATGATTCTAGCATGTTTAGCATGTTGCTAGCATGATTAGCAAGTTGCTAGAATGATGTTAACATGTTTCAAGCATGATTAGCAAGTTACTAGCTTGTTTCAAGCATGATTAGCATGTTACTAGCACGTTGCTAGCATGATTAGCAAGTTACTAGTACGTTGTTAGCATGATTAGCAAGTTGCTAGCATGATTCTAACATGATTAGCACGTTCTTAGCATGATTAGCAAGTTGCTAGCATGATTCTAGCATGATTAGCATGTTACTAGCATGTTGCTAGCATGATTAGATAGATTAGAAATAGTATTAGATAGAGTGGAAGCTTATATGAGTTTGATTGGGTTAGAATAGACGGTTTCAACGGCAACAACATAAACAAACATTACTGCGCATGCGCGCTTTTGTGGCCCTAACTTAACTTCCGGTAGACATCCAAATACAATCAGTGACAACAGCTAAGTCCCTCTAGAGTAGATTATGTTTTGATAACAAGCAAAGTATGTTTGCTGCGTAAATCAGACGGACTGAGATGCAGCGATAACTACTTGGACGGACTTTTTAAAAATGCAAATTTATTCTCTGCCAGCAGGAGGCACTTTAAAGCGAGAGAACTAGAGATTTCCCTGGAAACGGCTGTTGGGCTGTACGTTACACAAAGCAACGCTGAGCTTACAAACGCTGCTTTATCAGGCATATAACTTGCTAGATGAAATGAAAATGACATCGAACATTTTCTAAAGACAGTTGTCCTTCAGAAATACAGTGATATAAAAACACCCGTGCCTCGTTTTGATTTTTAAACGTGCATTACGTGCTCATGTTTATTCAACGAAGCCATTTGAAAAATCGGTCCGTTTTGATATCGTGGCGGGTCACCACAAATAAATAAATGCCTTTGGCAAGCACCACTAATAAGTTTATATAGTAGATCAGTAAGTTGGCTTTTTCAAGCCAACTTAATTAGTGCATGAAAATAGAGCACTTTAAGTACATTATGGAAGTGTACTTGTTTTTCACCTGGGCTTCTCATTTTACTACCACGGGATTGTTTTGCTATTGAAAAATAAAAGACTGCAAGAAAACAATCATCTTGAAAGCAAGGCACACTTAAGCACTCAAATACATCTATACTTGTACACAAATTAGGTTTAACCAGCCATTGTCTGCTAAGTAGTTAGAGAAAACGCGCGCAGAAAGCTCACATGATGCGTTCTTTGAATTTCGTTTAGCTTGAATCTGCATGAAGTTTTCCAGTTTCATCGAGCCTTCCTGCTTTTTAGCGACTTGTGACCTAAACTGTTTTAATTGCTGTCAAGTTTTAAAAAAACTAAAAACTCCTCTTTAGACTTCAGACTCAAAAATGCATTAGGCTATGTATGTGCAATCATGACGATTGAAACATAATTTTATTTTTATTTTTTTTTAAATTCGTGTGCCATTGTAAATTCACTTGGATATAAAAGAGGATCCAATTTCCATTTCTTACTTTAAGAACAAAAAGTAGTATTATTACACTATCGTCCACAGCGCTTGACATTAACTTTTTTGCTCAAAGCCACTGTGGCCAGGAGTTCCCTTTCAGTTGGTCACTCCGAGTCACTTCGGATGACCGACGAATTGGGATCTCGCCAGAGAGACCAATCCACTTTGAGTGTAACTAAACGAGCCAATGGACATTGGTATGCGATCATTGCATCCAGCTGCCGCTGATCACAGCGTGAGTATAAGAGGCAGCAGGTGCACCGCATTAATTCATCCTTTCGCTTCGGAGTGAATCACTGCTGCTCTCCTTTCCTGCGAGTGAGAAGAGCGAGCGAGTGCGGGCGTTACAGCGCAGCAGCGGTGGTCGCGGTCTCACGGGAAGAAGAGGAGAGCGATTCCCGTGAAGACAGTCACATTAGGAGTGTGTGGTGGCTAGCTCCCCTGCGTGCTTCAGCACTTATTAAAGACCAAATTTCTCTAAAGAGCAACACGGGTGATCGCGTCTTTTTAAAGATGTCTTATCACCCGTGCGTTTCTGGGTGTGGTCGGTTTCTGGCGCCTCAGGACGGTCACGATCGCTGCCTCACGTGTCTGGGCATTTAGCACGCTGAGGAGGCTTTCGTGAATGGTTCATGTTCTTCTTGTGGGGACATGACCATCTCGGAATTGCGTAATAGACTCCGCTATGTCAAACATGGCAGAGACCCTCTGCCTCTGCCGCGATCCAGCGTTCGTTCCCAGGGCGGCGCTGGATCCGGTGGAGTCAGAGGTGATTTGAGGATTATGATGAGGGCTTCCCCAAGAGGAGTTCCTCACCCCTTAAGCGCTCTGCAGCCGGTGGGGTTGCCATTGGAGCGGGCTGGGACCTCTGCAGAGCGGGGTATACCACCCATTTCCTTCGGTGCTCCCCCTGACAACCAGATGTCGATTGCTGCATCGGAGGGTGAGTCTCTCTGGGGATAATGACTCGGCTGCGTTGCCCCCTTCAGGTGTGGTAGCGTTGTCCGAGCCAGACCCAGAGATGACGGCTATGCTTTCCCGGGCCGCCGAGAATGTCGGGCTCGTGTGGAATCCTCCACCGCGTCCCGATCGTTCGAGGCTGGATGAGTGGTTTCTCGGTGGGGGTCGCGCTGGTTCTCAGCCTCGCGCTTCGAGGAACGAAGGTGACCGCACAGTCTCTGGGTCGTGCGATGTCCAGGAGAACCAACTCTGGCTGTGTCTTGCTGACATAATGGAGCCGGAGAAGATACAGTTCCTGAATGCTCCCGTGTCGCAGACCGGCCTTTTCGGCGACGCTGTTGAGAGCTTTACCCAGCAGTTCTCGGCAGTCCAGAAGCAGACTGAGGCGATCAAACACATCATGCGCCGGAGGAAACCTGCTGCTTCCACTCCGGCTGCAGCCCCTCAGCCTGGTCGTCGCCGTGGGCGCCCCCCTGTGGCTGGCCCCGCTCCCACGTAGCCGCAGCAGCCTTCCACCAGGCAGCGTCGTGGAGCCGGTTGCAGGCAGGACGTTGCCCAGCCTGTCCAGGCCCCCGCCAAACCTGGCGGCAAGCGCAAGTGCAAGAGGCCCTGAGACGGGCGACTCAGGGATTGAGGAGACTGCTCGCCGGCAGATGGTGACCGCACCACTCCCTCCCCCGGAGGAGGGCCGGGTGGAGAATCTTTTGTTTCGTCTTGTTTTTGTTCCCAAAACATCAATAAAAGAGCGGTTTCCTCAATCTCTGGGTCTCAAGAGGAGGAGAGTGGTGAACCGTGCATCACGGGATCACTTCCCTTCTCCTCTCTCGCCAGCAGGCAGCAGTGGGTTACCCTAGAGCACCCCTCCTGCCCATTCGTGGAAGCAGGTAAGGGCGGTAGTACTCGAGTCCCCTCTTCAAGGCGTCACACGCCGGGCTGTCACAAGCCTCAAGCCGGGTTCCTGTGTTTCCTCCCTCACGAGGAGGAATTAGGTGAGTGTTACATTGCACACCCAGACCCCGCCCCCCGCCGTCACAGGCCAGGCCGTCACAGGCTCCGGGCCGGGTCCCTGTGTTCCACCTCGCTGCCCCACCGCGGGTACGTCAGTGGCCCCATTGGTCCTGCTGGCACGGTCTCTCGGAGCCTGGCTAGCGCTCCCCAGTCCGTCTCGGTGGCTCCTGACTCCATCAGACTCGGCTACGCGATTCAGTTCGCCCGGCGTCCCCCCAAGTTCAGGGGCATCTGGTTCACTTCAGTCAAGGCCGTCGAAGCCCCTGTCTTACGTGCGGAAATTGCAGTCCTGCTTGCGAAGGACGCGATAGAGCCGGTCCCTCCAGCCGATATGAGATCGGGGTTTTACAGACCTTACTTCATTGTGCCCAAGAAAAGTGGTGGGTCCCTTTCGCCTTGCGTCTTCACCAAAGTCACAGAGGCGGCCCTTGTTCCCCTGAGAGAAAGGGGTGTGCGCATCCTCAACTACTTCGACGACTGGCTAATACTTGCACAGTCTCAAGACCAGTTGTGCGCACACAGGGACCTGGTGCTCAGGCACCTCAGCCAGTTGGGTCTTCGGGTCAACTGGGAAAAGAGCAAACTCGTGCCAACGCAGATGATCTCTTTTCTCGGCATGGAGTTGGATTCGGTCAACCAGACAGCACGCCTCACCCAGGAATGTGCTCAGTTGGTGCTGAACAGCCTCAAGACTTTATCAGGCAGGTCGGCGGTCCCACTGAAACTCTTTCAGAGGCTCCTGGGGCATATGGCTGCAACTGCGGCGATAGTTCCGCTCGGTCTGCTCCATATGAGATCGCTTCGGTACTGGCTCCATGGCCGAGTCCCGAGGTGGGTGTGGAAACGCGCTACTCACTGGGTTCAGATTACACCGGCCTGCCGCAAAACCTTCAGCCCGTGGACAGATCCCTCGTTCCTTCGGGCAGGAGTGCCCCTGGAGCAGGTATCCAGGCATGCTGTGGTATTCACGGATGCCTCGGCCACCGGCTGGGGAGCCGCGTATAACGGGCACGCAGTGTCAGGGGTGTGGACGGGTCCCCAACTGCGTTTGCATTTCAATTGCCTCGAGTTGCTGGCAGTACGCCTTGCCTTGAGCCGCCTCAGAGGGCGCCTTCGGGGCAAGGACGTTCTGGTCCGTACGGACAACACTGCGACTGTTGCATATATCAACCGGCAAGGTGGTTTACACTCCAGTCTCATGTCGCAACTCGCCCGCCACCTCCTCCTCTGGAGTCAGAAGCATCTGAGGTCCCTTCGTGCCATCCACATCCCAGGAGTGTTCAATCAGGAGGCCGAGCTGTCTCGAGCGGCACTCCTTGGGGAGTGGAGACTCCATCCCCAGGCGGTCCAGCTGATTTGGAGTCAGTTCGGAGTTGCTCAGGTAGACCTGTTTGCATCTCCAGAAACCACCCACTGCCAGTGGTTCTACAAATATGCGTTCCCCCCAGTGAGCCTGCTAGCACAGACACTGTACAAGATCAGGGAGGACGAGGAGCAGGTCTTGTTAGTGGCTCCACATTGGCCCAACAGGACCTGGTTCCCAGAACTCATGCTCCTCGCGCAGCTGGATGCAATGATAGCATGCCAATGTCCATTGGCTCGTTTAGTTACACTCGAAGTGGATTGGTCTCTCTGGCCCCAATTCGTCGGTCATCCGACGTGACGTCTCCATTCCCTCCTTCAGGGAGCGAGGGTTACATACGTAACCGAGACGTTTTCCAAAATGACTAGCCACTCAGCATTTTTAATGGCCACAGTTTTGTTGCTAGGATATTACTTTTTATATGATTGAAGTTATCGCATATCGTTTTTTTCCTAACCTTATTAAATGTCATCTTTCGTATCAAATTTTTACATTTCTATTATTTGACACTATCTTTAATAAGACATATAAGACACAATCTTTCAACTGCAGAAAAACACAGTGGTGTGTTGCTCAGAGGGGCAACTGTACTGCGATCTTTGTTTGGAACTGTTTGCGTAAACCAAATCGAGCAAAAACAGTCAACACTGACAACATTGTGTCTAAAATGTAAGTCACTTAATATTAATTATGCCTATGCTATTTGAACTCTTGCATAAAACAAATATGAAATTTGCACCGGTTTTCAGGGAAAACACTCTTTTGGTCGTGTCATGTTGCGTAACTAAGTTAGGCTATATTTTGTTATAAATATAAATACTACCTTTTTACCAAAGTATGTATCTTCTGTGTGCAGTTGTGTTTACTTGTTTAGCATTAATGTTGATCTCTGTTAAAGTAGGTAAAATTCAACTCGCAAAATTGGTGATAGTGACCGTGTTACATGCCACTGCTAATATCCACCTGCATTTGGCGGGTTGGCCGGTGTTAATAGGCCTAATACCTGATTTCCCTGCCTTTTCATATTCATAGATAATGAAACAGTGGTCACCGGACTAAAATGTTCCCACCTTGATCACCTTGCAAGAAGAAAGCCAATCAGATTAGATCTGATGATTTTCAGGTGAGGCCATCACACCATAAATTAAATTAGCTGATAAAAATAAATGTCTCTTAAAATGGCTGAACTTTGAACATCTACAGTATGAATATTCAAGAGACAATGCTTCATCAGATGATAATGCATGACTCAGTGTGGTCAAGTGAAATAACGGCCGATGAAGATGATGATGAAGGTGACTGAGCCAGCTTTGTGGTTTGGCCACCTTTCCATTCATCACTTGGCTGCTGATGGGCTGAACTTACACACACCACACACACACCACACACGTACACATGCACACACTTACTGTAAATCCTGCTAGACCACAAGGTGCACATTACAAACACAACAGAAAATTATATTGTATGTGTCATGGTGATACCTTTCCAAAGCTATTTCAGAAAACTTCATAATTGCATTCTGTGATGACTTTTCATAACTTGTCTTGCCGTATGTTCAGTGTGTGTGTGATTTAGCTGAAATCAAGTTTCAACTAAGAATCAAAAGGGTTAAATTTTCAAAAAAATTGTATCTTTTGTTTTCTAATATTCAAACTCAGGTCCTCCTGTAAGTGGATTGAAGAGTGTTTTATTAATTAAT
This sequence comes from Onychostoma macrolepis, assembly GCF_012432095.1. Classification (NCBI taxonomy): domain Eukaryota; kingdom Metazoa; phylum Chordata; class Actinopteri; order Cypriniformes; family Cyprinidae; genus Onychostoma; species Onychostoma macrolepis. The sequence continues at coordinate 26,811,171 of NC_081177.1, read as the reverse complement.
TATTAGAAATGTATTATTACCAATTACCATATTTCTGACATATATTTTTCCTTCACTTTGATGGTGCACTAAAAACTAATTTGGTTCAGTTTGGCAAATTAGGTTTTTACAAACCAGCTTTCTGACCCCTGAAATGAACCAAAAAGAAAACCATCTATTTACCTTGAATAAAAAGTTATCAAAAGTTAGCTGAGCTGACCAGAAGAACCTACAGTGTAACACCAAAACTTTTTTTTAATTTACCCACAACCATAGGATTTTGAAAAACGTTTACAAATATTTGTTGAATGATTGTGTATAAAGTTGAAACTTAATAGTTAAGTTATAAATATATATATATATATATATATATATATATATATTTATAACTTAACTATTTTTATTTATTAAATTTTTATTTTGGTCAATCCTTATTTTTTCATGTATGCATAAAATACTTTTATTTTATATATATATATATATATATATATATATATATATATATATATATATATATATATATATATATATATATAAAATAAAAGTATTTTATGCATACATGAAAAATAAGGATTGACCAAAATAAAAATTCTTGGGTGAAGCCGAATAATAATGAAACACTTGAACACGTTTTTTCACGTTTTTTCCCATTTATTTTGCAGATTTTACATCATTGCATAAATTATAGTCAAAATGTGTTTTTCACTATATATTTCATCTTGCTTTTCAAAGAAAAAAAAAACAGTTACAAAACTACAATTTAAAATGATTTATTTAACACAGAGCATTTTTTTTAAACAATCCAGCATACATTACACCAACAAAACAGAATATAACTTAAAATAAATAAATCAGTAATATAGTTTTTTATTTTTTTATTTGGTCATCTTTGAGTCCCCCTTCTTGCATAGCCTCTATTAGGCCTATAACTGACTGCTGAAAGAATGTAACATACTCTGAACTCCTACAACAAAAAAGTAATCATATAGAGAACTTCTACTTGCCTACTTCTTAAGGAAAGATGGCAGGTTCTTCTTTATGAAAAGCAGCTTCTCTGCTTTCTCACATGAAAGTCAGTTCCTCTTGACATGAGATGCAGCCTCTGGCTGTCACGGAGCAGAGAGGAACCTAGGATCAGAAATTTGCAGTTTTTCAACAGTTGCTCATTTCAAAACAAATGAAGTGGTTGAGAACCGGTGTAGGCCTACTCTTTTCCCACTCTCTGAGCACAGGATAAAAATATAGGTAACAATTTACAATAAGGTTTATTTAATGCATTAACATTAACTAACATTGAGCAATACATTTGTTACACTATTTATTAATCTTTGTTAATGTAAGTTAATCAAAAACACAAATGTTCATTGTTAGTTCATTTTAGCATAAGTACATTAACTAATGTTAAGAAACACAACTTTTGATTTTAGTACTGTATTAGTAAATTAATTGAACAATTTTAAAGTTGCGGTGCTCTTTCCGTGTGTGTGCGTGTGTGTGTGTGTGTGTGTGTGTGTGTCAGCTGTGGGGTTAGTCCGATGGCAATTCTTCCCGTTGTCTTCTAACCTAAAACAACAAAATGAACACATTTGCATCAGTGTTTATTTTACCATTTGGAAATTCAGCATTTAAGTTAAATATGTCCATATTATATACATTTAATAATTTCAGCTTTATATGCTAATGTTTGCTTCGAAAGCGTTCACATAGCAGCCGCACATGACCGACAACTTCAGAAAATGTTTTAAAAGGTTAACTTTTCATAAAATGTAAACATTACGAGATACAAAGTGGTTACGGTAGCTAATGTCTACAAATATAAAAGTAAAAATACCTTTTCAACTGACAAAACCGATGTGTGTTTAGTAACGTTGTAATGACGGATTGGATGCAGTATGCACACTTGGGCTTGTTTGTTAACCAATTAGCCTATACAATTTATATGTTTGAAAACCACCAAACTGACCCCAAACCAGCCCAAATTTTGTCCACCCGCCCAAGCCAATTTTTACCCGCACAATCAAATTCAAAACCGCCCAATCTGGCAACACTGGCTGTCACTCACTACAGCTGAGCGTGGCAATGGATACATGCTGCGTGCCCCAAGAAGGACATCACTCGATCATGTGCTTTTGATCAACACTTGCTTGTAGCCTATCTCCCAATGGGGCTATATTACACTTATCCCTTTTTTTTTTTTTTTGAGCTGCACGTGGTATAACAGTCGCATTAACTAAAATAATAATTTTCCTATATAACTTTCATTGTTGACTTACAGACAGTTTGACTTGTAATTGGTTAGAATTCATTTCTTACTTGTTCCACTTTATTTTCCGTTCTTCAGGTTTTCCTTGGCTGCATTCATCACTCGACACTAAAATTCTTTGAGAGCTCCTGGGATTCAACCTTATTTTCTTCATGCATGGGTAAGACATAGGCCTAATTGTCGACTATATGTACAATTATTGAAGGGTATAATGTTCTGGTGTTTAAATGATTAAAATCTGTTGTTGACCACTAGTTGAATTGTGTGGGCCATGCACTGTATGCCTTTCAGATCGCTGTCTTCCAAGGCTTTGAACATATTTCTTGCGTTGTCACTGACTACCACGTGCACTTTAGATCGGTTGATACGCCAAGTATCAAACATATTGGCGAATGGTTTGGAGATGGCTGCAGCTGTAGCACAACCTTTTGTAATTTGAAGTCTGTGTCGATCCGCTGACTATGCGGTTAAACTCAGCGTACTGGTGGAGCTTACGTCCGAGCTCCATATATATGACGTGAAGCTGAGGGCTGCAATATCTATAGCCAAGAGCTCATGGACTAGAGTTGAAATGATGTTCTACATCTCAGGTAAGCACACGTCTGAGAAATAATGGCCTGGTTTCACAGACAGGGCTTAGCTAAAGCCAGGACTAGGCCATAGTTAAATTAAGATATTTAAGCCGCTTTTATAAAAATGCCTTAGAAGAATACGTTACAGGTGTGCATCTTGAGACAGATCAATGGCATTGACATAGTTTATGATATGTCAGACATGTGAGATATTTTTAGTTGAGACAGCTCAAACATGCATTTTAGTCTGGGACTATCCTTAAGCCTTGTCTGTGAAACCGGGGGAATTTCTACTAGGCATGGTGTAACGGGGCTCAATATAATCCATAAGCCTGCGAAATCCAACGTCCTCTACAACCGAGAATGGTTGATCATCCAAGGCAATAAATTCCATTATCTTTTTAGTAATGCCTTTAGCCTGGGCACTGTCATTGGCACACTTTTTTTGTCTTTTCTAAGAAGTCAGCCACAGATGGAGTGGGTGTGCTCGTGCTGGGACTGGGAGGAGGAACTTTGCTTTTCGCTGGTGCCGTGTCTTTCTCGTACTCTGCATGTTGCTCGGGATGTCTTGATTTTAAATGATAAATTAAACTTGTAGTGCTGTACGTTTTTGCAGATGCACCCCCTCTAGATAATTCCGCAGAACAGTGTCTGTCTCAGATACTTTAAAATGTCTCCACACTGCAGACATGTTTGCTGCATTTACAAAGCACATGTCTCTCAATTTCTATGCTGGCTGCTATTTGACCGCGTCATCAAAAACTTCATTGTTTGGTAGAAATTATTCGGTCTTTTCACTTGTTTGGCCGAACACTTAAAGTGTTTTTTTTTTTTTATATTTTCGGCTGAATTATTTCGGTTGCCAAACATTTGGTGCATCCTTAATACAAAAATGGTATAAATTATTTCTTATAAATATATGTATATAGTTACATATACAATTGCAAGAAAAAGTAAGTGAACTACTTTAAATTTTTTGGTTTTCTGCATCAATTGGTCATGAAATTTTATTTTATTTTCACCAAAGTCACAAATATCAACAAACACAAGATTGCTAAGCTGATAAAACACAAACAATCATCATATTTCATGTCTTTATTGAGCACACTCATTAAACATACACAGTGATGGTGGAAAAAGTAAGTGAAACACTAGCCTTCTGGTGTCACTAAATGCCAATTGGAGTCAGATGTTAGGAAACCCGGAGTTCAATCAATGAAATGAGAATAAAGGTGCGGTTTAGAGCTAAATTTACTTGTATAAATACCCAAACAGTGTTAGTGTGCTATTCACAAGCAGCATTAGCTGATGTGAACCATGCCTCACAAAAAAAGACATCTCAGAAGACCTATGATCAAGAGTTATTGATATGCATGTAGCTGGAAAGGGTTACAGAGTAATCTCAAAGACTATAGATATTCATCAGTCTACAGTTAGACAAATTGTCTAACTAGGGGGACGATGTGGTACTGTGGCTACTTTCCATAGAAGTGGGTGCCCAGCCGAGATCTATCCAAAGACACAACACAGATTGCTTAATGAGGTGAAAAAGAACCCTAGAGTAACAGCTAAAGACTTGAAGGATTCATTGAAGCTGGTTAACATCTCCGTTCATGAGTCAACCATATGTAAAACAATTAACAGGCAGGGTATTCATGGAAGGACACCAAGAAAGAAGTCACTGCTGTCCAAACAAAACATTGCAGCATGCCTAAAGTTTGCCAAAGACCACCTTGACACTCCACAACACTACTGGGAAAATGTCTTGCGGACAAATTGAATTGTTTGGGATGAACATGCAGCTCTATTTATCTTTTTATGAAAACATCATCCCAACAGTGAAGTATGGTGGAGAGGCTGCTTTGCTGCCACTGGACCTGGACCGCTTGCCATTGTGGAGGGGAAAATAAATTCCCAAATTTATCAGGATATCCTACACGATAATCTCAAGGTGGCTGCCTGCAAGCTGAAGCTTAGAAGAAGATGCAGAAGAAGATGCAGCAGGATAATAACCCTAAACACTGAAGTAAATCTACTACAGAATGGCTTCGGAGACATGAAATCCACCTTTTGGAGTGGCCCAGTCAAGCCCAGACCTCAACCCAATAGAGATGCTGTGGAATGGCCTCGAGAGCCATTAACACCAGACGTCCTAAGAATATGGGTGAGCTGAAGCAGTTCTGTCAGGAAGAATGGTCCAAAATTATTCCTGGACATTGTGCAGCTCTAATACACAGCTACAGGAAGCACTTGCTTGAGGTAATTGCTGCCAAAGGTGGTTCATTAAACTTTGTATGTTTAATGGGTAGACATGACTGTTTGGGTTTTATCAGCTTAGAAATATTATGTTTGTTGATATTTGTGACTTTGGTGAAGGTCAGATCACATTTCATCACCAATTTAAGCAGAAACTAAGTATTAGAATAGTCTAAATATTAGTTGCTTTGATTAAAATTATTGAAAATATTAGATTTGTGATATTTTCTGTACAACAGTTTAAAATAACCTGTTAATTTCAGAGTTAGTTTTGGTGTTACTCAAAGAAAAAATTGTGGACAGGACTCCAAACAGAAGCAAATTTCTATTCTAGTTTCATCAAATGTTTCAGCCAATCAGCAATATCAAACTAAATGCAATTATAAATTATGATTCTATAGTTTGTACTGCTTCAGTTTGAGAGAAACCATGGCAAGTTTTCTCTCACAATATTGATAGTGAATCATTGAAATAATGTCCCGTTAAATAATAAAGATGAATGAAATCCTGTGGTTTGGTGCTTATGAAGGGTATTGAGCTGAACACCAATCGATAAGAAGTGTGTTTTAGGAACAGGACAGACTGTTCCTTAAGAGAGTTAAAAATTGAGAAAAAGGAGAGCGAGAGGCGGATGCAGTTGTCGTGATCCATTTATCGTAGCGCAGCGCACAGACTCTCAGCGGTGTGACCACATCCCTGAACACTGTCTGGCTCAAACTCAAGAGCAACAATCCTGTAACAGCGTTCCTCCATTACTTCTGCTAAAGCCAGAGAAGATTCTTTACGCCCTTCCTCCTTCCCCTCTCTGCTCTGCTCTAGTGTTATCTTGCCCTCTGAGGCCGAATTATGATCCTCCCGAGAAACCAGTGTGTTCTCATAAATCGCTTCGCTAAAGAGCCACAGCAAATCGCTGTTTGGCTGAGGGGCTACACAGCTCTGTTTGTTTTTCTACTGTGTTAGCCTCATTCTCCACGGAAGATAATTTGTGAACTGATTTATGTGTCGGACATGTGCGCCGGGGTTGTATGAGTGCGTTTTGGTGATTTCCTCACAGGATGTTCCTCTGTCTCTTCTCTGAGTAGAAACCGTTACTCTAAGAAATATCCCACCAGGTGGCCCATCATAGCCACCGTTCCCAACAAGTGTATGCATGTTTAAGATATCAGCGCACACTCTGAACCACGAAAAATGTTAAATACATTATAAATGTATTTATAAATTATAAATAAGTCACTGGATAGCTTTGTGTAAGTAACAGACTCAAATTGAATTCATTGTTGAAGTTTGAAATTTATCTTCTGCTATACTGAATTTGTGCAAGTAAAAGTTGAGAGTTATAACAGAAAGTAAGATTTACATTTCGTATTGAATTATGAATTAATGTTGAAATTGAGTTTTAAACCAGAATCTTCATGCATAATTGAAAATATGTAAATGCAAATAAGATTTTAGAGCTTCAGAGAGTGTAAATAATTATTTGAAATTTAGACTGCAATTTACACATTTTTATGAGCCATATTTTAATGTATATAGATGTGAGATTTATACAGGAAATGGAAAAGATATGTGATGGAAGATGGAACAATTTTTTTTGTGCTTCCCAGAAAAAAAAAAAAAAAAAAAGGCATTAAAATATAGTTTTCCCTCCCACCTCAAACTATTTCCATCAGTGGTTTTGTGAGCGAAACTGCAACAGAATGCAAAAGTTTTGTGCACAAATGCAAAGTTTCTCAGGGGAACTTTTGAGAGACCTCAAATGTTTTGCAAACGAATACAAAGTTTGATCGGGTAATGCAAAAGCACTGATATTTACCCACTGCCATATCCCTTTTAGGGGGTTTGTAGATTTCAGAGATGCTAGGAAAGACAGTTTAAACAATTACATTTTTTGACCAATATTTACTGATGTAATGCATGGTAATGCACTATACTTGAATATACATTTGATTGACATTCGCAAATTCACAATTTGGGCTATATTTTTATTACTTGATGTTGTGGATTTTTGAAGCATCTCTTAATGTATGATTTAAAAACTAAGTTTGATTGGAAGATTTTTTAGCAAATAATGATTAAAATTTTGATATGTTCCTCACACAAAGCTGTCTTAGGAAAGACGTTTTGCCCACAATTAATGTGGACTGTTTTATGGTGTTGTTGTTTGGAGCCTGAGAGCTGCATTTACTTTATTTGTATTGAAAGAGCAAAATGTCTTCATTTTGTGTTCGACATAAGAAAGTAAGTCATGCAGGTTGGAACAACATGAGGGTGAATAAATGATGGCAATTTTCTTTGTTGGGTGAGCTATTCCTTTTAATGCATTTTTAATGTACTTCTTCCTTACAAAAAGAAACACACTGGTTAAGTTTTCTACATCAACCGCAGATGCTCATCTTAAAAAGGAAAAGCAAACCTAAAACATGTCAACACCAGAAAACCATCCATCCATAACCTCCAGACATTTTCTATTTTCCACCCTCAGGTGACCCTCAGCAGCACTTAGTAAATCACCTTTTCCAAGGAGAACAGTGTTGAGCTTTTCTGTCAGGGACTGGACTCTCAGACAGACACATTTCCTGTCCTTTAAGCTGTCCAGAGAGCTGAATGTATCTGTTCCAGCTCTCAATGATGGCGGGAATCCCACAGAGTCAGACCAGCTATAACTACACTGTAAAAACTTTCAGTTTCTTTACCAAAATAAATATTCAGCTTGAACTTCATTTAGTTGAATCAATAATTGTTTCAATTAATTTGAGTTCTTATCAGAGCTGTTTTGCATATTTTTGAAGAGTCATTATTTGTTAAGCTACTTTTAAGGTGTTTAGTTAAGTGGTGTCCCTAGGGAAAACTAGGTTGCTGTTGGATGAGGTGTTAGTGAGGCCAGCAGTGGGTGCTCACCCTGCAGTCTGTGTGGGTCCTAATGCCCCAGTATAGTGACGGGGACACTATACTGTAAAAAAGCACCATCTTTCGGATGAGACGTTAAACCGAGGTCCTGACTCTCTGTGGTCATTAAAAATCCCATGACACTCATCGTAAAGAGTAGGGGTCTAACCCTGGTGTCCTGGCCAAATTCCCTCCACTGGCCCTTGTCAATCATGGCTTCCCAATAATCCCCATCCACTTGATTGGCTCTATGACATTCTCTCCTCTCCACCTGTAGCTGGTGTGCGGTGAGCGCACTGGCGCCGTTGTCCTGTGGCTGCCGTCGCATCATCCAAGTGGATGCTGCACACTAGTGGTGGTTGAGGAGAGACCCCCCCACATGATTGTAAAGCGCTTTGGGTGTATTGCAATACACAATAAAGCGCTATATAAATGCCTCATTCATTCATTCGCGTCTGTGTTATTTGCAACCCAGGCTCATTCAAAATACGTGCTTGTGGTGACATTTCTGCAACACCGATATTATGTACCTTACTGCACATTTTGTGGCAAAGTAAAAAGTACAGTGAGTTTCACCAAAATGTGTGTTCGATACATGACAGTGGCCACAGTTTTATTACGTTGGTACAGGCACGTTGGTGAGGCAGTTCAGAATTCAAATGTCCGGTCAGTAAAGGCATTGCTTAATTTAATTACAAAATAAATGTAACTGTAATCTATTACAGTTACTGAGAAAAAATGTGTAATTACATTGCAGTTACTAATGAAAATGTTAATGATTACAAAGGGGGTTACATCTGGATATTTTCTGTAAAAAGCTAGGATATGTTGAATAATATTAATTTGTTTATTTGCCTGTTTTTGATGTGCATGATGCCTCCCACCATTTAAAGGCTGCTTAGTAAAGGGATGCTATTTTGATGCTTTTGAATGGTATCTCTTGTCACATCTGCCAATTACATCAATCCACATTGCCGCTGAACACTTTAGGCTACAACCTGATAAACATTTTTTTGTTTTTTTCCCCAAGGCATTGCCAGATGCCAGTGCTTCCTGTCACAGCTATGCAAAAATTTGATTTCAAAAACAGTATCATATATTAAACTATATTTTATGATTTTAAAACTGTATTCAACCTCAGAACGACCTCGAAGTAAAAAGAGCCGCTAAAGTCTGTTTTGTGGTGGCTGTGCTTTAAAATTAAATTACTATAATCTTAATTCAAGTGATTTAGGATTTTGAAAGTCTGACAGTAATCAGTGTTGAGTACTGCTGTAAGGTTAACCCTGCCTGGTTTTCATGTTTGAAAATGATTAACAGTTGAAGTTAGAAATTTATAAAAGTAATCAAATGTAACCAGTTACATTACCTAGTAAAGCAATTGAAATAATTACATTACTTATAAGTTATTACATTTTAAATAGGGTTACTTGTAATATATAACCTATTACATTTCCAAAGTAACCTTCCCAACACTGCCCCTACACCAAACCCAACCCTAAACCTACATGATAGTGTTAACAAATGCTGAAGTAAATAAGTATTTTGCAGAAATGTAGGTAGAGGCATGTATTTCCAAATGCATCTGATAAAGTGTACATTGATTGGACTAGCCTAATGGATTTTAGCTAAAGAAGCTAAATTTATGATTACATTGTTCCCCTTCTAGGGAACTCCACCCTCCACCACATTGGAGAATGCAGCCAGCATGACTGGTGTCTGAAGTACGTGTGAAATAACGCCAATCCTATTGGTCCACATAGCCCATGAGGTCATAGGCGGGTGCCCGGAAGTATAAAAGGGCACCTGCTGAATATGTCACCAACTTTTGTTGTCTTCAGGAGCCGTCTGTTTGAAGTGCATGTGAGAGACCAAGCCAGGTGAGCGTTGTGGAAAGTGTTTGCCTCCGTGCCCGAGGTTTCTGACACTTAAGGACAAACACGATCTATGCGTCATGTGTCTTGGTCAGGAGCTTGCACGTTCAGTGCTCGAGGGCTCTGAAGGCGCTTATTGTTAGTGTTGAAGATCCAATGAGAAGCTCCATTCGCGTTTGTCCCTCTTCTCGAGAGATGAGTGACAAGCGTGTCTCGCGGTTCGGGTCCCGCTGCTGCCGAGGCACGGCGAAGACTCGGATCGTGGGATCTGCAGGTTTAAGATGCTCTTTTAGGGTTATTGGATCCAGCGGATAGCGCTTGAGTCGAGCAGCGCCTATAGGGAATGTGTGCCTCTGTGTTTGGATTCTAACACTCGAGGACATATTCTGCTTTCGCGTTTCGCGAAGAGCATGCGCATTCAGAGTTACACGTTCATTGTGATGAGTCATGGTGTCTAGGCTCCGCTCGCGTTTGTTCCTATTACCGAGGGATGCGGGACGAAGCGTTTGTATCTGTGGCACAGTTTATCTCACCTTGCGGTCATCGCTTTGATCTCTGGGATCGCATGTGACTGTCACGCGTGTCTCGTCAGTAAAGCCGGTTCCGTAATTGGTATTAAATTTCTATCACCTGCTCTCAGATGGAGTGGCATTTACTACACAGAGCCGTAGTTCATTGACAAGCTAGGCAATATTGCATTTATCGATATCGATTTCAATATCGAATAGCTTTGTGTAGTAAATTCCGCTCCATCTGAGAGCAGGTGATGGCGATTTAATGCCAATTACGGAACAGGCTTTACTAACGAGATGCGCGTGATAATTGCATGCAATTAATTGCACAGCCCTACTAAACGGGTTGTCAGATGCCACAGATACTATTTAGGTTGTTATGACGATGAAGTGTGAGCACGGAGTCATTTCAGCCCTGATCCTGCGAGATCGTGGCCGGAGCTATATTCGTCTCCGATATGCATGTTATTTTGTGTGGAGAGCCTCGCTGGGCATGAATATATTTAAATACTCTGTGGAGAGATGCTTGCGAGCTTTCTCTCACAGGGTGTTTCAGCACCTAGAGTGGTTATGGGGAATGTCCCTTCCTGTGTTTAGCCGGATGGGTTAAGGAGTGAGCTGCCTCCCCAGGCTTCTGGGTATTTTTAAGTGGGCAGTTCCTCTGAATCCCGCTTAGTGGGTTTGGGCTGAGTAGACTGCTCCCCCTCTTCAGGGCTTAAGTGAACAGTCCCTGCTCAGAGTGTAGCTGTCTTCGGATGGTAATGCTCCAGCTCAAGCTTACTTTGCTCTGGAATATGGTGGTCTGAGGGCTGATGTTCTATCCTGGCATCTATGACTAGGTTGGGTCCCCCTGGGCACAAGCTCTCTCGAGTAAGTCTTTGTCTAGGAATCTGCTATTCAATGATAGCTGTGTTCCAGCTCGGAGACTGCTCCCCTTTTTAGGGTTTTTAAATAGTGGTCTCCTTGAGCCCCTTGCCTAGACTGTGTGGTCCCCCCTTCTGGGTTTTAAGTGGATGGCCCACTTCCGTGGTCTGGGCTATCTTCAGCCTTATCGGAGGGAACTGCTTATTCGAGGATAGCTGTGTCCAGCCCTCTAGTGTTATGGCCACTGCTTACATCAGGCTTTGATCTCGGACTAATGATGTCTATGTGTTCACTCTTTGGCGAATCATTTACTGATGGTCCGGATCTCCCTCTTGTGAGCTCTTGGTCAATAACACGGTGCTTTGCTAGCCTATTGTGGGACTGAAACTTATTGGGGACCTCCTTAGTATAGCCATCTGAGGGTGGTTATATTCCAGCCATTGTTATGGCAGGACGGGCTTACTTGAATACAGCTATCTGAGGCTAGCTGTGTTTTACTGGCAGTTGTGGTGAGCCCTCTCCTGGAGTGGTTCCCTTTCCTAGAGCCTAGCTATCTGAGGATAGCTATGTGCTAGCTCAGTGATTGCTCCCCTGCTTAAGATTTTAAGTAGCGGTGTCTTGAGCCCTTACCTAGGCAATGCTGTCTTGAGCCCTTACCTAGACAATGCTGTCTCCCCTCTTTGGGTTGTAAGTAGACAGCCCACTCTTCTATCTGAGGATATCTATGTGCTAGCTCAGTGACTGCTCCCCTTCTTAGGGTCTTTAAGTAGTGGTCTCCTTGAGCCCTTGCCTAGACAGTGCTATCTCCCTTGCTAGTGATGTAAGTAGATAGCTCACTCTCTGTGGTCTGGGCAGCTCTGCAGGAAGGTCCTGCCTGGCCATTTAGGCTAGCTGAGAATTGTTATTCTGGTCTACAAACCTTCATAAGACCTTTAGGACATAGCTAGCTGAGGATAGCTGTGTTCTAGCTCAGCAGCTACTCTCATTACCTGGGATTTAAGTAGTGATCTCTTGAGCTCCCCTAGGGGGCACATTGGGGAACGAAATTCCTTCGGCCTTCGGCCTGCCTGTTTACGTCTCCTTCAGACAACTAAGTTGGTGACGTATTCAGTGGGTTCCCTTTTATACTTCCGGGCACCCGCCTATGGTGTCATGGGCCATGTGGACCAATAGGATTTGCATTATTTCACACACTCTTCAGACACTGGTCATGCTGGCTGTATTCTCCAATGTGCCCTCTAGGGGGCGCTGCGTCTCGTTCCCGCTCGGGGAACCATGGTTACATGCGTAACCCGAGACGTTTTCACATTTTATTTCTGATTTGATATTATTGAAATTGGAATCTTGATAAATAGTCAATAGTCAAGTCACAGAATCCCTTTTTCTTGGATTTAGACAGCTGTTGAATGAACTGATTTACTTTAAAGGGAGCCCCAGCCCTTTCCCTGTCATCTCTCTATCTCCTCTGTCTGTGTGCTTGCAGCTTCAATCTCTTCATCATGAATGCAATTACATTCAGCTGATGAGGTCTGGCACCTGAGATACAGCAGAAGGAGAGAGAGCGACATTTTGACAGTGTGTCTCAGTGTGTGTTCTGTCTCATTTCGGTGGACTGTGAATCAAACACTCTTGGCTCTTGCCAGCAGCCGTCTCTCTCTGAGTTTGAACTCTCAACTTCATAGTGTGTGTGAATGAGAAAGTCAGGATCAGTCCATTCAGATCAACATCCTGAGACAAGCTCTCAGTCGGTCTGGAGCCTGGAAGTTATTACCAATAATTACTGCCCCAGATGTTGGACACATCTGTCAATAAGTTCATCAAATGGCTTTGAGGAAATCCCTGCAGAATGATAAACCAGTAATTATGAAATGAAGACATTAACATCAGGTTAGACGATGATCTGTGCTTCCATTCATCCATCTGTTCATCTATCTATCTATCTATCTATCTATCTATCTATCTATCTATCTATCTATCTATCTATCTATCTATCTATCTATCCATAAATCTATCTATCTATCTAATCTATGCATTCAAACATTCATCCATAAATCCATCTGGTGATTCACTCATCAATAAATCCGATTCTGATGAGTCATCTATCCATTAAAATATCCATCCGTCCATAAGTTTATTCAGTCAGCCACCCATACATATATTTATCCATCTAACTATCCATCCATTCATCCATCCATCTGTTCATTCAGACATCTACCTCTACCTCTATTCAATTCATTAACTGAATAATGAACTCCATAGTTAATCTATCTATCTATCCTGCTGTACATTCACATTTTCATCCATCCATCCATTAAAACATCCATCCACTTTGCCATACATTCATGGATTCATCCATCCTTTGAAATATTCATCCATCCGTTCATTCAGTCATCTGCCCATACATACATTTATCCATCTATTCATCCATCTGTTCATTTAAACATTAATTCACCCATATATCCATAATGCCAATCATTCATATTTTTATTCATCCATCCATTTATCATTCATTCATCTAAATATTCATCCATCCATCTAATAATTTGTCTATCTATCCATATAAACATCCACTGAACAGTGCATCCATCCATTTAGGCATTCATCCATCTCTTCATTTGTACATTCCATCCATCCATCCACCATCCATTCATCCATCCATCTGTTCATTCAAACATCTATTCCCTCCATCCATTAATTTGTTAATCCATCCATCTATCATGCTGTACATTCACATTTCTCATTCATCTATTCATACATGTGATGATTCATCCATTAAAGCATCCACCCACCTTGCCATGCATTCAGTCATCCATCCGTTCATCCATCCATCCAAACATTAATTCATTCAAAAATCTATAATGTCAAGCATTCATCTTTTTATACATCCATAGTCATCCATCAGTTTATCCATTTGTTCATCCATCCATCCATTCAAACATCCTTTTAAATCAACTTCAATTCTCATGAGCGTTTTTGGTGCTTAATATAAGGTGACATTATAATAAAGCCGTTTTAATTCTTGACAGGTGGGTTGTTCTTTTGTGATTAGAGAATTGTAAGATGAAATGTGAGAAAAGAGAGACCAGACCCAGGTAATCCAGAAGAACATGTAATTGAAGCGTTTCTTTATCTGGTCCTTTGACCCCCACCCCCCAAAACCAAACAAAACAGTCAGAACCAGACCAAAGGTCACCCCAGTCCCACCTGGTGAGCCACAGGCACTGGCGCTAATGCAAATACTAGTATAATCACTTTATCTGGCTTGCTTATGTTTTACTCCACATTGTAATTGGAGCAGAGTATGTTTTGCTATCATGTGTCTCTTTCTGATTGTACGCCTGTGGTGAGGTCACTGATCCCTCTATAAAAATGAACCTGGGAAGAGAGTGAGATGGAGAAACTGAGACTCATAGAGCTGTCCGTCTCTGCTGTCTGAGTGCAGGAAACGAGGAAAAAAAGAAGAAACGAAAAAAGGAGGAATTCATAACATGGGCTTCATCCCCTTGCAGGCTAATTGGCGGCGCTACACGAAGGAGATTTCAATCCAAATAAACACAGTGTCCCCAAGGCCTTTCAGAGAGAGCTTAACCTACAGATATTAACCTTAAAGAGTGCTCATCCTCTCACTTTACCTCTCTCTTCCTTTTCTGTAGCTGTGTTTTGGTTGTGGAATATTGACAAAAAATTGAGCTGGGTTTCCACTAAGAAATACAAAGTAGAATAACTCTTTAATCAAAATCTTATAGTTTTATGTTACAGTCATAGTTTTAATGATCACATCTGAAATAGACCATTTCATAATGATATTTGTTGGTTTAGGAAGTGCCATTATTGTTCCCTGGAATGTTTCAGGTTAGTTTTCAAACAAAAGCAGAAGGTGCTTCATATAGTGACTCACAGCAGTAACATTAATATAGAGCTCCGAGCATAATATGCTACAGAAAAAATAAATGGATATCATGGCCACAAATTAAGAATTTGCTCCCACAAAATATAAAGTAGTTTGATTTTGTGAGTCATGCAAACAAATCTTTTGTTTGTGGCCGTGATATTTTGTGATATCTGTTGGTGCCTGGATGCTCCCTGGATGCCTGAAGCTAAGGAAAAATCGTTGCGCTAGAAGTGTTAACAGCTTCATTAATTATAACGAGAGTGAATAAATATGCTTTCATCTTGTATAGACATACTCAGTCTCTACAAGATAGTGATACACATCTTGATAAGTCACTTTAATTTGTTGTCTTTTTGTTTTAAAAATCTGTTGTTGACTGAAATGCTTCAGGACCAGACATGCACAGTGGCATTGCAGTTCCAATGTTAATTTTTTTAGCATCCTTCAGATGGTCATCTCGTCTGATACTTGAATACTGTCTGAAATTCAAACTGAATCCAAAAGGACTACATCCAAAGAGAAGCAGAACTCCAGATGCAAGCCCTGAGCAATTTTTTCAGTAGAAATTAATCACATGCGGGCTATGGTCTGTCATCTAATATAAGTAGTGAAAAGGCAGAAAAAGACCTAACCAGTAAAAAACAGTGCACTGTTAGCATGCTAAGTAAAGCACTGATACTAAAAACATCTAGTCAAGCATAAGCCAGGTACATAATTTTAGCCCAGAAACAAAAAGAGCATGATGTATCACAGTTTGGCAGTTATACTTCTTACGTGTGCTGAAAAAAAGAGGAAGCTGTGAAAGAGGAAAGGAAAAGAGTTTGAGGTAAGTAGTTTTAAGTTTTAGTGCCATGTCACGATGATCAACACTCCATTTCATGTTTTTTTTTTTTTTTATTGGCTGGCCAGTAGACGTGGGTCGTAGCAGCAAACACACTGTACGATGATCAAGCTGAATTTCTGACACTGTCAGAAAATGATCGTAAGATCTTGACAACGGCCATTTTTGAATCTCTCTTACTTTACGACCAATGTTTAGGAGCCACGATCACAAAAATCACCACAATTGTTTCACGATGGCAATCCTTTGTCAAGGACAGCTGAAAATCGTGTCTCGGGCACGCATGATTCTGTATCACTTCTTGCTTATGTTTGGTTGTGGAATGTAGTTTGTAGACCAGAAGGAGTTGTAGGTGATTCATCCTATTGAAATGTTGTGTAATGTGTGACCTCGATCCGCCGTGTAGTGTGCAGACAACAGCAACTAAACTGTACCCCAGACAGTTGTGTAATGTGAGAAGACAGTGTTGACTTTTTTTTGTTACAAAATGTTGAAAAACATAACACATCTTTTTTTTTTTTTTCTTAAAATCTTTTTTCCAGACTTTGAGTAGATGTGCAAGCAAATTTTACCATAATAACTCTTGTTTCAGAATAATTCTGTTTTCTGAATGTTTGGTCGCTATCTACTGATTTAGCAGTGTAACCCAAAGTTTCCCAACCCTGTTCCTGGAGGCACACCGACAGTAGACATTTTGGATGTCTCACTTATCTGACCCATTTATTTCAGACCTGAGTCCGAATATGCATACTTCCCTTATACACAGTGCAGATCTCAGAGTCTCTGCTAATGAGCTGATGAGTTGAATCAGGTGTGTTTGATTAGAAAGAGTTTGGATATGTGAACTGTTCATGTGACTTCAGGAACAAGGTTGGAAAACATTGCTGTAACCTACAGAAAGAGTCATTAAACAAATCTTTCTTGTGAACAGATTCAAAAGAGTCAATGGTATGAATCAAGTCTATTACTTTTATCCAAAAGAAACATGAACCCACTCCTTTCTGTCTTTGATGCTGTTTTCCATCTCAACATATCTCTATAATTATGTCTTTTCATTTTAATCTTCCCCTCTCTCTCTCTCTCTACATCTGTTTCAGCCTTTCTCTCTTTGTTTCTTATGGCCTGTCTTTGACACTCATTCTCACCCCTTTGCTCAATCTAAACGGGCAGCTTTGAGGGGTAATTGGCGCCATTTGGTCACCTTGAAACTCCTGTGGTTTCACATTGAGGCTTAATTCATGAGTACCCCTAAACACCCCCTCTGTTCCTTTCTATTCCTCCTTTTTCTTCAAAGACACCCCACATCATCCCACCCTGCTGGTCTGCGACTCTTCATGTCCCGCAGTTCAGTGGAGTCCTAACCAAAACCGTGTTGGACAAATTAAATAGGTTTTCTCTGCTTCTCTGGTTTACATCACAGAACTATGAACATGAAATGCTTTGCTCATTTAAGAACCAAATCCCTGCAAACCCACTGCTGATTATCTCTGCTTTTTAAACTCATATATCAGACTTACATTCACTCTCCAAGGACAAACAAGAACTTTAAAATGTCACTTTTAACTTTAAAATGCGTGTGTCAGAGTCTAGCGGAGAAAATGCAGTTAATCCTAAATATCCCTTTTGGATAAAGAGCACTCACTCAGAAGATCTCTTCAAACCTTTCACAAAGGACTTGTGGTGGGTTTTCTCTCTCTCCCATGTATGTTGGCATCCTCATCTTTACAATTTGATATGATAAGAAAATAATACTTTTAAAACCTTGGACATAGCATTAGGCATCATAGAAATCAGAATAATAGAGACAAACTCCAATGAATGAATGCTCATTCTGATAAAGCAGTTTAGGTTGAAAAGTTGAAGTAAAGTATATCTTTCGTTCAAGGCTGGGTAGTAACTGATTACATAATCTGGATTATATAATCAGATTCCAAAAATGGAGTACTTGTAATTAGATTAGATTATATTTTATAATACTCATAATCAGATTACAGTTACTTGTTATTGATTACATGATTACATATAATTTGCACAGTGGCAGTAAATAATTCATAATTTATCAATTCACCCCAATTCTTTCTTTTTTTTTTTTTTTCTGTCAGTTGTTCCTTTCTAAATGAACCTACCATTTACAGTATATACAGTTTGGGAAACCCTGCTGTAATGTAATGTTTAATGCATTTCATGATGTTGATAAGAAAGATTGGAATATATATTATCTGTTTCTCTCTCTCTTAATTGAATATGGTATACAATAATCCCATTTAAGTCTATGTGAGAAATGAGTTTGGTCAAAAATAATCTAGAAGTAATCTCAGACTACATTACCTAATATGGTAATCCAGATTATGTAAAACTTCCCAATTTCTCTGGAATTGGGGTTGTACAATAATAACCAGTATAACGGACTACAATTTATACGTGATCCACCCAGCACTGCTTTTGATAGAGGCATCTATTGCAAAATAAATCTGACAGGTTGAAGTAAGCATGAAATATTGATTTGGGTTAAAATTGCTATGTGAGACGAAAGAAACCTGGAGCCACTAAACACGTTAGCCTTAAATCTCCCTGTGTCAGTGTCCTGATAAACCATCTAAGTTATTTTTTAAAAACAAAGCTACTCACTTTTGGAAATCTGACAAAGCATTTCCATTGCCAATCATCTTAAAAACATTAGAAGGAGAAATATTAAGGTCAGCAAAGCTTTTGCTTTGGATGGATTTCAATATCAACATGAGGTTTGGGTCATAGTGTGTCCAAAGATCAAATGTATCTAAGCCCCTTTCAATAATAATAATAAAAATGTTTCTTTAATCTCCTTTTAGTTCTTTACAAAATTTGTCAGTTACATCCATCAGGCTTGGGTAACCCACATAAGGACCATTGCTCAACATGAAGCATGAACTCCAGGCAACATTTTTAACCTGTCTTGATGTTTTGTCATGGTTATCTGGTCACCTTAATCGCATGGCAGTCGTGATGCTCATTGTTATTCGAGTGCTTGAACTTCACAGGTGAGCTGCATATGACTGTTTCACTGCATGTTAATATACCCATATATGTTTCTCTCTCTCTCTCTCTCTCTCTCTATATATATATATATATATATATATATATATACACAGTATATATTTTTTATTGGATGGTTCTTTTGTTTGAAACCATACCAGAATGGCAGTTTAAACTTGTTTTAGAAAAATGATTGCACGTTGGTTGAGTGGGTGGACTTTTGCTGCTTTGTAAACATCCATTCAAAGTGTTCATGATAAGTATTGTTATACTGAGTTGAGTTCAGTGTGATGCTGGACTGTTTTGAATTTAACGTGGGCCCATATGCAGCTGCTCAGGGCATCTGGCTCATGTAAAGTTAAATTGAAACAAACAGGTTTATCATATGGTGGCTCTGACTTCAAAACCGCAACCTGGTAATAAGCCTAAATGCTAACTCGCTATTAGCTAATTACCAACCAATCAACTGTCAGGGTTAAGCTCAGGGTTAAGATCTGAGGTTTGAAACAAAACCTACCGAATGAACAGACTGGGATTTCATGTGACCCGAGGAGCATTGAGTTTTTTATGGAGTAGGTAAAAAAATAGCTCTTGAAAAGAAAGTAGCTGTATGATTATATAGTTTCGAAAAGAGGAAACCACATAAGGACAATATAGTTTTACTTTTTACAAAAGAAAAGGTGCTCCCTCTACAAAATGTATCACCACTATATTGTGGGTGGCTGCCTGGAAGGTACTAAATGTTTGCTAAGGTGTTCTTTTGAGTGTTTTTTAGCAGTTCACCGCAAGCTTGAGAATACAGTCAAGCAAAGCCGATTCAAACACTTGCGAGAGCTTCACAAGGAGAGAACTGAAGCTGGAGTCAGTGCATCAAGAGTCACCATGCTCAGATGTCTTCAGGAAAAGGGCTACCAATCCACTTCTGAACCAGAGACAACGTCAGAAGCATCTTACCTGGGCTGTGGAGAAAAATAACTGAACTGTTGCTCAGTGGTCCAAAGTCCTCTTTTCAGATGAAAGTAAATGTTACATTTCATTTGGAAATCAAGGTCCCAGAGTCTGAAGGAAGAGTGGAGTGGCACAGAATCCATGTTGCTTGAAGTCCAGTGTGAAGTTTCCACAGTCTGTGATGATTTGGGCTGCCATGTCATCTGCTGGTGTTGGTCCACTGTGTTTTCTGAAGTCCACAGTCAACGCAGCCATCTACCAGGAAATTTTAGAGCACTTCATGCTTCCTTCTGTTGACAAGCTTTATGGAGATGCTGATTTCATTTTCCAGCAGGACTTGGCACCTGCCCACACTGCCAAAGGTACCAAAAGCTGGTTCAATGACCATAGTGTTACTGTGCTTGATTGGCCAGCAAACTCGCCTGACCTGAACCCCATAGAGAATCTGTGGGGTATTGTCAAGAGGAAGATGAGAGACACCAGACCCAACAATGCAGAAGAGCTGAAGGACACTATCAGAGCAACCTGGGCTCTCATAACACCTGAGCAGTGCCACAGACTGATCGACTCCATGCCACGCCGCATTGCTGCAGTAATTCAGGCAAAAGGAGCCCCAACTAAGTATTGAGTGCTGTACATGCTCATACTTTTCATTTTCATACTTTTCAGTTGACCAAGATTTCTAAAAATCCTTTCTTTGTATTGGTCTTAAGTAATATTCTAATATTTTGAGATACTGATTTTTGACTTTCATGAGCTGTAAGCTCTAATCATCAAAATTAAAAGAAATAAACATTTGAAATACATCAGTCTGTGTGTAATGAATGAATATAATATACAGGTTTCACTTTTTGAATGGAATTAGTGAAATAAATCAACTTTTTGATATTCTAATTATATGACCAGCACCTGTATGTTAAAAATTAGTTAAGTACTTGTAGTTGGATTATATATTACATTTTAAAGTGCTCATAATCAGATTACAGTTACTTTTTCATGGATTAGGCTACACGATTACTTATCATTTACACAATGGCAGTAAAGTATTCATAATGTATTTTTTGATTTCCTTTCTAAAAAATCCTACCGCTTATATACAGCGGGAATATCTTCCAGTTTTATGGAACTGCTCACACCAGCCACTAATCAGGTGACAATTGAAAGGCTACACAATTAGTTTCGTTTGATATTTTTATGATTTATTTTTTAGCTTTTAAGCACCTTACGGTGCAATGCAATGTTTAATGCACTTCTTGTTGATAACTAAGAATGGAATGTATTTTCTTACAAGTTAGGTCAAAAGTAATCAAAAAGTACTCGAATATGTTACCTGTGTGTAATCCAACTGATTGTTACTAACAACAATTTCTGTTATGTAATTTGTAATCAGCAATGGACTACAACTTGTAAGTAATCCATGCAGCACTGTTTTTTAGCATGTTGCTATGTAGTTGCTAGGTTGTTTTGGGTGGCTAGCAGGGTGTAAATTTGTTTGCATGTTTGTGTTTTTTTTTGGGTTGGTTTTCTATGCTAAGGATTTACTTTGGATTGCTAGGTTATTTTTAGTGTTTTTAGCATGTTGCTAACTTGCTAGAATGTTTGCAAGCCCAAGTCTAATGGTGTGTGCACACCAAAAGTGAATCAATTTTTTTGCGCTAGTAGATTACATACAAAGGCGTACAATTACATACAATTACCCCTCGACGCGAATGATGCGAATTGGGCGATGTGTTTGCCACGAATGTGTGATATTCGCCTCAATTGCGACTTCTTTGCATACTAAAAATTATCAACTAGAGCGGAAAATTTGCAGTACGCCTTGTTGCGCAAGCCAATCAGAGAAGAGCTTATTGACACTTCCAGTCTATATCAAAAAAATTTTTTATTTGTTTTTATGTTACTTGCAAGAGTGACACAAAAAACATCCCGCTAGTTATCTAGAGTGATTCTGGCCTTTAGATATGACTACTTTAAGATTTCTTTGCATTTTTTATTGTCCACTAGGTCCTGTTGATTCTATTGCATAGAACAATAATAGCTCACTATTATGTCAGTGCCACAAAAGTTTCATACAATACAATTTACTACTTGCAGACCTGCCAACCTGTACGCATTTTGCATAGTGAATACGCATCTTGACCTCAAAGTACGCTGGTACGATTTGTCACTCTAAACTACGCAAAAACCTGGTGATGCCTCTATCCACGTACAGTATTCAAAACAAGCAACAGAAAAAGATGAAGAGTTCAACCAATCAGAACATTTTTTTTAGGTTTTGCTTTTAAATTTCTGTGCGTTTTATTTCTCTCCAAACTGTCTATGTTTGTGTGTGTCCGTGAGTCTGCGCGAACGCCTGCATCTAAAAAATCAACACATGCCGAGCATCTTCCCTTGTAATGATTAAACCTGTTGTCCAACAACAAAAAAGAATGATGTGGCTTCTTATCGCAGAATGACGCAGAAATATATTCTATACTGTAATAACATAATAATGTCGATTAGCAGTGGATTATAAATATACTTAATTATTAAAATACCTAAGGTGGTTTTAAGAAAACATATAAACATTGACACAGTACAGTGTTTATTGTCTTACTGTTCTTTTTGAATGTCATCATTCAAAGTCTGTCTTCTTTCATTCAGTTACAGCGATAAATAGCTGGATGCTTTTGTCCATATTAGGGATTTCCTGATATTAGGGTGTTCTGATTCTGCTGTAATGCATATGTGGAATTTCTGCATGAGGGCGCCCTCAGGCGACCAGTATAAATGAAACAAAATGAAACATGAATGTGTTCATAGCACCAAATAATGGCCAATCTATAAAAATAGTACTTTTCTCAAAAGAGATTTGAAGTAGACATATGATAATCCATGGTTTTCTACAGTATACAGAAGTGTACTGGAGTTTTAATGAAAGTGTACTGGAGTGTTTTTTTTTTTTAATGGCATTTAAAAATAGCAAAAAAGAACTAAAGCAAAAAATGTGGTAAAAAGAATTGAGGTATTTATTGAACTCTCCCCCGTCCCCCGGCCATACTCAAAAAAAAAAAAAAAAAAAAAAAAGCCAAGGTTGGCAGGTCTGCTTTAAGGAATTTTCAGACCTCTATTATGTTAAATACAGTATAAGTAATAACAATGCTTGCCTTAAAAAAATGGGGCTAAGGGGGTGTTTACCCAACAAAACCGAGAGAGAGAGAGAGAGAGAGAGAGAGAGAGAGAGAGAAAATGTTTCCATTTATAGTAGAATCATGGTTGTGTAAACTTACCCTAACGAATAAAATATAAAGGAAAATGAACACGCATGAATGAGCACCCAGTTGTCTACCCTCTCCTTAATACAGTGGAGGCCTTATTGAGAAATATGGCTTAGATAAAGTGAGACAGATACAGATTCATCCATCTTGTTAGTAGATGAGACAGGGCCATCTCATATAGCTGCCCATGATGCTGTGATAGAAACTTGACTCTTTTTGAGGTAAACCATGTTCAAACTATGGTCCTGTTTTCAAATGGATTGCATTCTGAATGCCACAGTCGCCATCTTCATGGTAGGACACTTGATGTAGACATGATGTACTAGCTTTGCTCACCAAGGCCATTGCCTCTCTCCTCTGTCTACACATCTATCCTTCCCACAATCCATCTTTATCTGTGCTTCCATCCATTTGTCTCTTCAAACGAGAGCGCAGTCTCAGGGTTCCTGCTGGTGGATCCTTGAGTTTGATTTATAACTGCTCAGCTGCTGAGATGTCTGCTCAGAAAGATGTATTCCATCTTGTCGCTGTCTTTCCTCGTTCCGTTCCCCATCTGATAGGTGTTTAAATGGATCTGATTGGATATTACCAGGATTCACTAGCCAACTTACATAAATCTACTTTCTTACTGGTTTAACAGTTAAAAATCCACTTAAAACGTGCACAGAAAATTGTTTTTGTACACTTTTGACTTTTCCGCTAGGATAATGTTGTTTTCTAATTAAAAACCTTATAAACATAAAGGGAGCATAACACACAGTTTCACCCAGTCTCATGCTAATCTTGAGTACCTATAGAGTAGTACTGCATCCTTCATATCTCCAAAAAGTCTTTAGTTTTACCATATTTATAAAAGAAAGATACAGCTTTACGATTTTCTCCGAAAACAGCCGAGCTCCTGGAGGCACGCTGGGGGCGGAGCTAAAGATTGACAAGCACTTGAGCGCCGATCACCAACAAAACAGAGACATTTGATGCCGTTTAACTTATCATCTGCAGTTCTGAATCATGACCGGGATCTTTTATAGCTGGGACTGCTCCAGCTTTCAGTTTCAAACGATGTGCAAATCCAGCGTCGAACTGGGCCTTGTTGAAGCGCATTGATGGGTGCGCTCTTGCTCTCGTGCTGGCCGGGAGAAATGCCCATATAAGGAGTTCCACCCTTCATGACGTCATGAAGAGCCCTGATCGAAAAAAAAAACTTTCAGAAACTTTTTTTTTTTCTCTGGCAGCTAAATTTAATTTGACATGAATATGTAATACCTCTTGTTCTTGTTGCATTGAATTAATAAAGCATAAAAAAAAAAAAAAAAACTTTCCGAAACTTAAGAAAGCTGGAAGTGTGTATTTGGCCAACCTGGTCTCATAAAAATACGTACCTCTGCACACTTTTTGTGCGACACCGTTTTATGTACCTTGCTGCACATTTCGCCGCAGTTTCAAATAGAAATGTCCACTGAGTGGCGCCAAAACACAGGTTCAATATGTGAACCCTGGCACGTTTTTATTACGTAGATATTTGTACGTATTGCTGTTTTTTTATTACGTTGCTTCAGATACGTATTGCGGTGGTTCAGAATTCAAATATCCGGGGACTGTCGCTAAAGGTTAACGCTCTATCGTGTTGGAAATATGCCCTACACCAAATCCATCCCTAAACCTACCCGATAGTGTTAACAAATGCAAAACTGATATAAAAACGTATTAGCTGATGCAACTGTGCTATTTGAACTTCCTTTCATGCAGATTTTAACTGCTTTGTCGAACCGTAGTTACACGGGATTCGAACCGGTGCTTCTCATCTCCTAAATCCGTCTCCGTACTCCGTGAGCTACCAAACTAATTTATCATCTATGAAAACCCATAGATATGAAGCTGGATGTGTGCGATGCTAACGTTCAAAAGCATCAGTTTTCAAATCTCCCAGCATATTAATATTGTTTTGAAGTCATAGCATGATATTCTTCAAGTAATTGTGCGAAAATTACGCTTTAATTGAACCTGAACCACAAGGCCAGTCATAAGGGTCAATTTTATGAAACTGAGATGTATACATCATCTGAAAGATGAATAAATAATCTTTCCATTGATGTATGGTTTGTTATGATAGGACTAGATACAACTATTTGAAAATCTGGAATCTGAGGGTGCAAAAAAATCTAAATATTGAGAAAATCGCCTTTAAAGTTGTCCAAATGAAGTTCTTAGCAATGCATATTACTAATCAAAAATTAAGTTTTGATATATTTACAGTAGGAAATTTACAAAATATCTTCATGGAACATCTTTACTTAATGTCCTAATGATTTTTGGTATACAAGAAAAATCTATAATTTTGACCCATACAACGTATTTTGGCTATTGCTACAAATATACCCCAGCGACTTAAGACTGGTTTTGTGGTCCAGGGTCACATATTAGAATGATTTCTCAAGGAATAATGATGCTGAAAATTCTACTTTACCATTGCAGAAATAAATTACGTTTTAGCATATGTTCAAATAGAAAATAAATACATTTTAAGTTGTAATACTATTGCACAATATTACTGATTTAATGTGGTCTGATCTCACAACTCAATTACAGACAATCACAACTTAAGTTAATAACACACACAAACAATTGTGTCACACCCCAGTGGCCTGTAGCACAAAACAAGTTTGGGTAATTACCTATGTAAAGTTCACATTTAGTATGAGCAAACTCTGAGTTTTCAGGCTCAAGAAGATGGGTTTGTTTTTACGCTACACAGCTACCCTGCTCCGGAGCAGGTTTTATTTTGGGTTAGAGATCGCAAACCCAAACTGGACCAATCAGCTGTGAGCAAAGTGACATGTATCTGATGCAATGAAGCCACTCCCCCATATCTCTAGCTCCAATTTGAAACAGTTTACAGTCAAAGTATTTTAGAGACAAAATTGCCTGACTTTTGCAGTTACTTTTTATTATGTTTATATTATACTAATTGTAATTGTTTTATGAAGTGGCAATTAATTTTAAGCTTCATATTTCAATTAGATATATATATATATAGAGAGAGAGAGAGAGAGAGATGAGCTTTAATATATCAAACGTTTAAAATGAATAAACTATGTTTAATATATTTTCCTTTTGAGCTCAGTGTGGCTATAGGCTAAAAAAAATTCAGTTTATTCCTTTGAGGTCATATATTTCTTTCTGCTGCCAAACTTTTGCTGCAGCAGAAGTGTTTATTACTGCCTTGTAAATTTATTAAATTTTTAATAACGACATCTCTTAATCTTCAGCAGAAAAGTGAATTGCGCTGACTCTGTGAATCAAACTGACGCTTTGCTGATGCTCTCCACGCTCCGTGTGATTGGCTGTTTGATGCACGTGTCACACATTTAGGTGCACGTGCTCCAGAGTTAATCACAAACTCTGGTTCAAACTCTGAGTTGTCAGAGAACGTTTATATCGAGCTTTGTGAGCCCGGTGAACCTGATTTAAACCAGGTTGGCTTTATCGGGTTTTGTCAACTCAAACCTTACTCTGCAACTCTGAGTTTGTTCGTCTCACTTCATGCTACAGGCCACAGGACTGTTTGTTGTGTTTTCTCCCTCATGTGCCCCTGACCTAGTTTTTCCATCTGTCTGACTATGTCATTTGATTTCCTTTAAAATGTTTTGATATACAGTATGTTTGGATTCATTGTTCCTTCAGCGACTGCAAACTGTTCAGACCCAAAGGCAGCAAAACCGCTGTGAGCCATGATACTCTGTCCACAGTGCTTCATAGTATAGATCAGGTTTTGGTGTTTGTGTGTTTTTTCCTCTGAACAAGTTTTGTCTCAACTGTACACAGAATAGTTTCCCAGAAGTGTTGTGGAACATCCAGACATGGGCAAACATGAGACATATCTCAAAATTTTTGGCAGCAGTGGTTTGCTACAGTATGTGTTGAGTTTTCCAGATTTGTAGATGGGGTATCTTACTGTAGTTTGATGAGCACCCAAATCTTCAGCAGTGCTTAGGTAGGCTTTGCCAACTTTTACACTATTTGTCTTTCGTCATTACAGGAGAATGACAGCATATTGCTTAGATTACAGTAGACATTTCACCTGCTATAAATGCTGAATTGAATCCCTCTACATAGCAAGCATGTTGATCACCGAGATAAGTAGAATGTGAACTAGACAGATCCAGAACTCCCATAATTATCAAGCTGTCTACGCTCTAATCACTCTCCCACATAGTGAGAGAGATCTAGTTTTCACCACTTGCTTGCAGTGCAGACACTGTGTTAAACTTGTTTAAATTACATATTTTAATTCACAAAGCTTTTGCAATTCATGAAGTAATAAACAGCCACACTGTAAAATAAATTCTGTAGTTTTTACAAAATAATTTTGGCAGCTGTAGTTGCCAGAATAATTTTGTAAAAAATACAGAAAAACTGTAAACACATTTACGGCAAAAAACTGTAAATTGTACAGTATTAAACTAATTTACAAACAAGAAAATCTGAATGTAAACCAGTAAATTCAACACACACTGCTATTAAAATCTGTTTTGTACCTTTAACATACTGACAACCACCATAATACTGCAGGTGGTAAAAGAGAAAGCCACATGAAGAATCAAAGCTCATCACAGGTAGCTTCACCACAAGCAGAAGTATATACTAATATATAGAAGGTGCACAGAGTCATTCATGTAAACACAAAACACCATCATGGTAACACACATGATTCTTAAATAATGCAATAAACTTTCAATAAACAGCAGAAGATGTAACATAAAGCCCAAATGTGTCAGGGTCCGGCTGGAGCTAGGGAAACGCGGGGAACCAGGAGTTCTTCCAAAAATAGACTTTATTGGAATCGCAGGAACACAGGAATGCAGGACACACAAATAACAATTAACAACCGACACGGAGACAGGGAAACACAGGGCTTATGAACACAAGGAAATCAAGGGAGGAGAACTGAAACAGGTGGGGAACAATCACACACGGCTGGGGACTAATAAACACGAAACTAGAACACAGACAGGAACGCCAAATACGGTCACAGGAGGAGGGGAAAACACAAGACAGGACTGACATTACTCCCCCCTCCCGGAAGGCGCGTCCCGTGCCTAGCAACATCCAACGGGGAGGGGGGGTGGGCGCTCTGGAGGCCTCTAGGGACCAGGAGACATCATCGACGCCCTCCAGGGCGGCGCCCGTTCCGGGAGCCATGGCGGATCAGGGGACTCGGGATGCCATGGCGGATCAGGGGAGTCCGGCGGCCATGGCGGATCTGCCTCCGAGACCTCGGCCCCAGCCCCCACCTCGGCCTCTCTGGCAGGAGCCCTACTACCCCCCCCCCAAAATTTTCCTGGGGAAATTAGAGGTGGTCTTGGGCTGGGGTTCAGGGGAAGCGGATTCTTGGGAGCGCCTTCGTGGCGCAGGCACTGGGGGGCGCTCTTGCAGCGCGGAGCTGGATGGGACCAGCGGAGACTCTTGGGAGCGCCTTCGTGGCGCAGGCACTGGGGGGCGCTCTGGCAGCGCAGTGCTGGACGGGACCAGCGGAGACTCTTGGGAGCGCCGTGGCGCAGGCACTGGGGGCGCTCTGGCAGCGGAGCTGGGCGGGACCAGCGGAGACTCTTGGGAGCGCCGTGGCGCAGGCACTGGGGGCGCTCTGGCAGCGCAGTGCTGGACGGGACCAGCGGAGACTCTTGGGAGCGCCTTCGTGGCGCAGGCACTGGGGGGCGCTCTTGCAGCGCGGAGCTGGATGGGACCAGCGGAGACTCTTGGGAGCGCCTTCGTGGCGCAGGCACTGGGGGGCGCTCTGGCAGCGCAGTGCTGGACGGGACCAGCGGAGACTCTTGGGAGCGCCTTCGTGGCGCAGGCACTGGGGGGCGCTCTGGCAGCGCGGAGCTGGACGGGACCAGCGGAGACTCTTGGGAGCGCCTTCGTGGGGCAGGCACTGGGGGGCGCTCGGGCAGCGCGGTGCTGGACAGGACCAGCGGACACTCTGGAAGGCTCTTGCGAGGGGCCGGCACTGGCGGGCTTGCCATACTCTCTGCCGGCGGGCTTGCCACACTCTCTGCTGGCGGGCTTGCCTGGACCGCGATCAGCGGCGGGCTAGGGAGAGCCGCGGACGGCGGCAGGCTTTCGTGGGCTATGAACGGCGGCTGGTGGGACGGAGCCGCGGACGGCGGCGGGCTTGCGTGGGCCGCGAATGGCGGCTGATGGGACGGAGCCGCGGACGGCGGCGGGCTTTCGTTGGCCGCGAACGGCGGCTGGTCAGAGGAAGCTGGACAGTTTTTGACTGTAAATTATACATTTATTTGTTCTTTTTTACTTCTAAAAACTGTTCAATTAACAGCATTTTACTGTAAAATTACATGAAACGTCTGGTTAGATCTTTTACAGTTTTTACCTGTATATAGTACGGGAACTTACTGTTAACCTATTAACAGTTTTTTTCCATAGCATTTTTTACAAATTTTACAGTTAAATTTACAATTATATTTTACAGTGCACTGTTTTGTATGGAGGCCTGTTTTCACCACTGAATAAATAAAAAAAAAAGGAAAAGAAAGGTAATTGTGACTTTAATCTCACAATCTTCTTTGCTCATAATTGACTGAGAATTGCAAGTTAATTGTGGTCCAAGTCTGTGGAAAAAAGATTGACTTTTTTCACAATTATGAGTTATAATTTGAGATATTAACTCACAACTCAGAGAAAAAAGTAATAATTATGAGATGCAAATTTCATACAAATTTATTTCTCAAAATTGTGAGTTTATACCTCACAATTCTTACTTTATTTTTACAATTGTGACTTTATTTCTCAGAATTGTGAGTTGATATCTTGCAATTCTGACTTTATTTTTCTCAATTACGACTCGTAATTTACGAGTTTAAATCTCACAATTATGATTTTTTTTACCCCTTGCAAACTGTGAGTTTATAAGTCAGAATTGTGAGATAAAAAGAGTTGAGCAATGTAGCTAATCACAGACATATCTGCTTATTTCTTGAACGCAACAGCGGCTCAGTTAGAATTTGCCTACCGTTTAAGTTAGAATCCCCTCATTGCTCAAATCATTTGAACACAGTTTTTGTTCAGGTGTTCTGTTCAGCACGAATCATTTCATTATAACCAGACGCAATGTAAATAAGAGATTCATTGTGCAGCGTAGAGAATTTAATTGATTGTCACGTAACTTCATGAGATGACGCTTTTTTGTGATTATAAAGGAAGCGTTATTTGCGCCATAGCACAAGTGGCAGAAATGGGCTTCCATAGTTTTGACTGTTTTGATCAATGAGGTGAAAAAATTAGGCTATTGTAAGACTAGTTGTAATTGTTGGTTACTGTACATATTAAAAACAAATGAAAATTAAGTTGAATTAATATTACCAGGTGATTTTATTCACATTCCTCTTGCATTTTCTAAAGATGCCTGTAATGCTATAATATGCCGTTCAAAGCATTTGACTAATACTCTAGCTGTATTGGCATTACGGGTGTCCTCGACTAAGCATTTACATAGAATCGGAATTTTCGAATCTTGCTGATAGTTGAATCATATGTTTGGGGGCGGTGGGGAAAATACATTACCAAGAGTCAAGTCAGACATTCGACAGTCACTGACGTAAATGTGAAAATGTGTATCGGATGCCTCACAGATACAAACAGGGTAAATAATGTTTTATGTTTTGATTAAAAGATAGGCTAGTTAACATTAAACGTCAGCGAAACATTAAGAATTCACAACATTTTTTTCTATTATTATTTTTTTTTTACAATAGTGCTCTTGTTATAACGTTATGTATATGACATAGTTATTAATGTTCTGCATTTCTGTTTTGAGCGGCGCGTTGAAGATGACAAGTAGAATTTAGCATATAATAGCATTTTTTAAATCAATGGGATTTAACTCATTTATCTCATAAGCTTTGTTATTTACACAACATAACGTTAATATTAAGACTTATAGGCTATCTGAACAAAATGCCCCAAATGCACATGTCTGCGTGGCTCTGAATGAACTCCTTTTGTGGACGTGTTCTTCACGCAACAACGTGCAGAAACACTGAAACTAAACTCTAAAAATTCACAGTGTTTTATTATAATAGTGTTCTTATTATAATGTTATACAATAACATTACACAATGTGCCTCATTCATAAAACAAGCAGAACAAATATCTCTGTAAATTGTTTATGTAATTTGTTGCACACAGTTAAATGAAGTGGTTTACCCAAGAATGGTATTACGAACAATTTGCGCACAGATTCGTTCTGCTCGTGTTTCATGACCGAGGCCCAGTATATACTTTGTTGTTGTTGAGTAGCTTTGGTAAGACAGTGCCAAGATCTTAATGCAAATGCAGATGTGTGTGAGTTTTATTACCATCACTACAGTCTCTGACACCCAAACCCAGCCAACAAAAACTCACTCTAAATATTTGGAAAGCAAAATGCAGTTGTTATTAATGTGTGTGGAGAATACTAAAGCATCACTCTGTATACAGTAAATCAGCACCTGACTAAACATGGCTTTGGCCAGCTATGTGTGGGATTGTGGGTAATAATGTCGGTTTGTGCGGGTAACGCCGCATTTGGTTCTGTGTGTGAGTGAAATGCAAAAACGTGTGAAAACTTTTACATTTTAATACATCTGTCAAGCTTCGAGCACATGGTCCTAATTATTACCACATTTCTGCATTGTTACCGTGAATGTGCGTGTGTGAGACAGTTTGTTTATAACTTTCATTAGTTGATTTTAGATGGCTGTCTTGAGTGTGAAATGCTAAACTATATGTGTGTGTGTGTGTGTGTCTGCTCAGGATGTTTGTCCCTTCGGCTGCACGTGTTCATTTCATAATGGGACCATTGAGCCCCTCCATCTCACCTCACACTTTCCTCTGACACCTGCAACACCCTGCAAATTGGCAGGCGGGACGGATTTAATAAACTGCAGCAGGAGGACAGTGTAAATCACTCCCTCACGGCACTAATACCACCACATTACGCCCCCAGAGCGCAGAGGGCAGCCTGCTTCCCCTCACGTCCATGACTCATATAATCACTTCACCAGAGACCCAAACGCTTGCTACCAATGCTTCAGCACTGGGAAACATTGAAAGTGAACATGTACAGTGGTCTCAAGAAGAATTTGGACACTTAAACCACAAATGTCTTAAAATCATTGGATTAGATTACAAAATATCACACCAAGTAGTGTATTTTTTTTTTTTTTTTTTTAGGTATTCATATATTTAAGCTTTGTAGTTCATATACTGTAATTCATATACTGTTTAAAATAAAATAACAGTGACCTGCAGTGTCAAGTTATTTGTCAACTAAAAAAAAAAATAAAATAAAATAAAATATATATATATATATATATATATAGACATATTTAAAAATAAAAATACATTGCCAAGATGTGTGTGTGTGTGTATATATATATATATATATATATATATATAAGAACTATAAAAGCATATCAGTAATAACATTTTTTGTGAGTAAATGGATTTGAGAATTTATTTTAAAGGGGTCCTATTATGCTCTTTTACAAAGTCTTGATTTTGTTTTGGAGGATGTACTAGAAGATGCTCTCATGCTTGGTGGTTCGAAAATCACATTATTTTTCACATAATTTACATTATTAAAATAACTTTCTCCCCAGCCTGACACAAACAGCTCGATTAGTTCCGGGTTTGATGAAGACCCGCCTTCCGAAAAACTAAATGTGTTGTGATTGGTTAGCTGTCCCAGTGCGTTGTGATTGACAAACAGCTTAGATGGTGTTTCAGTACTGCCCCGCCCCTTGCCAAAGCAGCAAGTTGGTCAATATTGTCATATCAATTTGAGCCGGATTCAGACCCCGAGAATATTGAACAAGAAGATTGTATTATGTTTATTGTTCTTTAATTCTAACATTATAACATGATTTGCTGTGAAACTGTTATACAGTTGAATTTATTTATACCATAGTCCCACAAAGTTACACTATTTGTGGTGGCATATTTATGCAAATTATTTCTCTGCCAGCAGGAGGCGCTGTTGGAGTAGAGAGCGAGTAGAGCTCCGCTCACAAACACTGCTTTATCAGACATTACATGCAAGATGAAATAAAAATGACATCCAAAATTTTCTGAAGACAGTCGGTTTCCTTCAGAAATACAGTGATATAAAAACACCCGCACCGGGTTTGGATTTTGAAACGTGCAGTGCTCAGCCAAGCGTTCTCCCCACCCGCCAACCATTTGAATTTCTGTAGGCGGGATTTATTTTAATGATATTCTAATGGACTGCTTTGTGATATCATAAATACAGGAAAACCAAGCTGTAGTCCAAACGCGCCGTTCGTTGTAGTTCTTAAAAAGGGATTTTTTAAAAACGAAATATCTCCCTTTGGAGTGGACTTTTAGATCTTTTTATGCCCAAACATACACACTACACACTGACTAAAATTCAAAAAGTGAAAAGCATAATAGGACCCCTTTAAAAATATTGAAATACAAAATGTATTAATTTATATATTTTTTTTTTCGAATTTTATTGCATGGCTCTCAGGGATTATTGACTCTTATTAGTCAATGGCAGCATTCAGTACATAATGCTTGCTGAACTGTACATTTTGCTTGTTTCCTTGAAAACCTATGCATTTATTTTGCAATAATGCCTGGGTGGCTGTATGTAAAGCATTGAATTATATATTGATAATGACTCATTCATAATTCTATTCTATTTTAAATTTTACTGTCTCATCTTTATTATTTTGATGTTGTCCTTGCAAATGCCACTTAACTGAGATGTTGTTAGTGTCAATGATATTTATGCATTTTTGAGTGTGGCTTGAGTGTTCAAATATTTTTAGTAGTCACTGTACGTGCCACATATACTTTTGAGAGAGTTTACAGGGATCATTCACCCCAAAAAAGAAAGTTCTGTCATCTTAGTTCTTTACTTACCCTCATGTCGTTCCAAACCTGAATGACTTTCTTTCTTCTGTGGAACATAAAAGAAGATCTGGTTTTCAGGGACAGCTACATAGGTCAGTGAAAATAACATTTATTTAGCAAATATATGTAAATCATAGTTTTGGTGTGTGCATCTGATGTTAAATCTGTCAAACGTGCAGCTAAATACACTTGTATATTTGTAGTTAAGCCTACATAAACATAGTAACTTATTCGAAGATATACATTTGTGCTGAACCAGCAGTTGCTGGGCTTCAGATACACCGGACAGAATCCTGTAGAATCACAAAGAATTAACTGTGATTCTACAGACACGACCTGCACTGCACTTCATATGAGCTTATACTCGCAAAGGATTGTGGGTCAATAAGAATGTTATTTTTTTTTTTTATGTTTTTGAAAGAGGTTTCTTATGCTCACTAAGGCTACATTTATTTGATTAAAAGTACAGTATAACAGTCATATTGTGAATTGTTATTATTACATTTGAAAATAGATGTAATAAAATGTCATTTATTCCTGTGATGCAAAGCTGAATTTTCAGCAGCCATTACTGGCTACTGGATTATTTGATAAACAGAAAATGCAAAAGAACAGTATGTATTTACAATATTTTTATTTTGAATAATTTAAAAATATTTTATTCAAGTATTTAATGCATTATTGCAGAATGAAAATTGATTTTTTTTTCCAGAAGAAAAAAAACAAAAACAAAAAAACTTGACATAACTTGGGTTGACAGTTTTGCAGTTCCACTTGACATCACAGTTAGGCCTACAATATAATTATGCAAAATTGAATTCAATGTTGGATAGTAAATACGCGTTTTCAATTATCATTTACTATACAAATTGTGGTGACATGGTTGAAATTTAAAAATCTCCCAGAGCTGACAAAGCATATTAAACCATTTTTAAAGGAGGAGACTTAAATTTGTCTTTGAAGTTTAAACATTGATAGGAAAAATGTGATCATAACAAAGCTGATGCATAACCTGGGGATAATATAATATAATATAATATAATATATATTTTTTGCTAATATAATATATCAATTATTTGCTAATACAGCAAGGAGAGATTAAAAACAGGGTGGAGACTGTGTAAAATAAAAGGCATCATTATAATAAAAGAGAAAGGTATTTTATTTTTGACTTGTTATAAATGTGTATATATATTAACCCCATAGTAAAAGTTGGCATCAGCTATTTATTGTTAATGATTTTTTTTTTTTTTTTACACATGAATGGTATATGAAGGACATGAATGGGACGTCCATTTTGTAGAATGACCCATTTAATTTTGTACCTTTGAGAACAAAGTCCCTCTCAGGTTTCAGTTTATTTATTTATATACTCCTACTTTGAGTGGTCCGGTGTCAGCGGGGTCATGAGTGTGTGGTGCTCTTGATTTCTGAAATACTGTAGACCCTGTGTGTGTTTCTTTGAACCATGTGCTAGTGATTTCAGTGTGTATTCAACACTCGGAGAGGATCAAATGTTTTGGTTGTCTGGTTCCCGGGACCACTCATGTCAAACAGAGCCCCGTGAGATGATTGGTTGTGATATAAATCTATGTTGATGAAAAGGAGGAATGCCGGGCTCTGGTTGGCTGATCAGCATCCTGTGGTCTCACCGAAACGCCTGCTTCGTTTTCATCAGACTCGGACGAGGTTATCCAGCGAACAGTCCCGCAGGGGCGGATACTCGGCCCCTTCTCATTTCATAATTGGATCTGGACCATCTGCAAATCTTATTTCGAAACTTTTCTTGGGTGTGAAGTTTATGCAGGACATTTGCCTGCCGAGAGAGGTGTGGGCCTGTCCGATTTCCGATTGCTCGGAGCAGGTGCAGAATTCAGTGTTGTCTGTGTAATTGCGCAGTGTTTGTGCAGAGCCTGTCTTTTCCAGGGAAATTTAACTGCATGCCTCTCTGTTTGTATGGATGCATGGTGACGGTTCTCCCAGAGGCCTATGATAGAAGCTATGAGGAATGACATGCCATGGCCAAGGCCTTCAATTTATGGGAATGATGATTTCTAGATTGACATCAAATTTTCCATGATTTTCACATTTTTTTCAGGTTTCGTTTAGTATGAATCAGATCTTGTCCAGCTGAGGATAGGTGTTTGGTGTATAGAAACACCATAAGCTCGGTTCCAAAGCTAGTGAGCTGCTTTACATAGACAGCTGCCTTATAATATATAATTATTATATACCTTGTTATTGTTTAATTTGGAATCATATACATGCATATAAACAGCAACTTCAAATAGTGCTTTCAGTATGGACAATGAGAGAGAATTTGCAGAAAAGTAAGGGGGTTATATGATGCAGATTAATATATAAAGTTTTTATTTTTCTCCTTACTAATATTTGTATATTAAAATCAAATAAAACGGCAACAACAAAAATAACTTTGTAGTTTAGCTTATTGCCTTAAAAAAACCCATAAATATCACTGTTAGTTCATACTGCTGTTAAAATTTTCTATAAGTGAATGCAATAACACAATTTTTTTGTTTTGGTCATGTGACATTCAATATATACCCCAATGAATATAAAAAGTCATGGCTAACATGAACTTTGGCTAAAACATGCAGTATTTATTATATATTATCTATGAATTTCAGGTGTGTGCTACGATTCACAAGTCAAAGAAAATGTTTATTATAAACAGATTAGATTTCATTCAGGACCTAGAAGTATCAATCAGTCAATGGGCTATGCAATCCAATATTTGTGTGTGCTATGTATTTTTATGCTTATTTGAGATTTGTGTCATTAGCTTAGCAAGGTGCTAATTGATTTATAAATTGAGTCTCCAGTACAGTTATGATGTAAATAGCAGACAGCAGGGCAGCTCACTAGCTTTTGGAACAGTGTTGTAGGTGCACAGCAAGTTTCCAAAGCTAGTCCAGTGCGTCTGGTCTATGTAGTTGTTTGGCTGGTCTTCCCTTGCTCCATGTCCTTTATGACCAGCTGCTGCAGAAAGGACCCACGAGTCCACTCACTTTGAAAATGATACCTGCCGACTTTTAACTGGCCAGTGAAAGAGCTGGGCCTCGCTCAGTGTGATTGGCTGATGACAGGCGCGACACGTCAGCGATGAATCACACGGCCATGTTTTACAAGGGCGGAACCAAAACAGAAGTTTTTATACTCCAATTTATAGCCCATGGAATCTGAAAAAGATGCATCGGTAACGTTCGCATGGCAGCGTCAGCCACTGCGGTCAAAATAAACCCTGTTTATTTTGCCTGTTTATCGAGGGTGTCTAAATCTTCCATTCATGCACCAACTTTGCAGTGACTGTGACAAACTCTCGTCTGATGCCTCGCTGAAGGCTGCTGTTGGGTTTGGCCATCTGGGTCGGGTTGTATTGTTTACAGAGCAAATGACAGACTGCTGCTCTGCTGCTTGGATGGTGTTTTTATGGTGATGCATGAGCAGTTCGGTTGCGAGCTGTAGCCAGTGTGTCCTACAGAGCTCTAAGAATTCACTGAAACAATCATTCATACATAGAACGTTCCCTGTTGCATGTATTATCAGTTAAAGTAGCAATTAACCCTCTTAATTAATGAGGAGCATCCTGCAGTTATTTTGTAACCCATTAGATGGCAGTAGCAGGTCATTATGGAGCACATGTGCTAAATGCAGATGCAAATTTCAGAAAAGCATGCTAATATAACTACTGTTTCTGCAATATATCAGATCTACTATACTGTGCACAATATGCTAGTTTTCTGCATGCATAGAATATCCCATTTTGCCAAAATAGCACAATAAGCACAATGTTGTATCCCACAATGCAATCTTCCTGATATGGCCTCGCATTTTCAGTGTAACAAATTAATTGAAATGAATATCAGCCATGATTTTTAGTCTCTATTTTGACTCATTAGTTAGACAGATTTTTTGTTTATTTATTTATTTATTTTTTTTACACAGAATTTATAAATAAATGCAAAATTGTGAAATGACCTAGAACAATCTTTAAAAATGACCAATGTCTAGTGATTCAAAAAAGTTGGTATACCAACATACATTGTTACATATTGTAGGATCATTAGAAAATCATGCCTCCAACTACATTTTTGCAAAACCTTTTTTTTTTTTTTTTAAACATAGCTTTACAACGAACATTAGTGGCAGTAAAACACCAACAACATGTATTTATTTTCACAAATTACGATTTCGGGGCAGATTATTGATTAATAAGACTTATTTTTGCGTGGTTTCTTGCAGAGTACTATAAGCTCAAGACACTTTTACTCTATAGTGTAAGATTTGTAACTGATTACATTTTGATGTCTGCATCACATAATCCTCTCCATATGTATGGCTTTTCTGACATAGTAAACTTGCTCGGTAGCGCACCTGGTACAGTGTTGTACTTGCGATATGCAGCACTTGAGTATGAGTCTTGTGAGACGCTTGACACAACACTTGATAAAAAAGCTCAAAGACTTGTAGAATCAAGCTAAAATTATACGGTTGCTTCAGCAAATGTGTTTTCATTTCACATTTGCTGTTATTAACAGTGTCGGTTAGTTTTAGCGTAAGTGGTAGGTTTTTCCAAACTTTATCAGTAGGCTATGTACAATAACCAAAGCAACAAAGCATTGCCACATTCACATTCATCTGTTTTGGATGAACACACTTTTTACGCCACTCACTGGACATTTCATATATTGAAAGTGTTGCGAAATGTTCAAGAAGCAACAAAATATCATTTTACAGAAATGTGGCCTCAGACACATCTTCCAGTGAGAATGGGTTGCAGTGTACAGTGCATATAGTGCAGTATTCATTGTTTAATAAGCTTGTGTTCCATTCTCAACACAATCCTGTAGGAATATCGGTGGTCTGTGTCTTTACCAAACCTTACGCTTACAAACCGATGCAACACAGAATGACCCCCAAAACAGATTCATCGCTGCAGGCTAAACAAGCAATTGTCCTGGTGTGTTTCATCTCCGTCACTGCTTTAAATGCGGGAAATCCTGCGCGACATGCAGGAAGGCTGGAATAAGACCAGGTTTGTTTGTGATTAAAGGTTAATTTGTGAAAAGTCTGGAAGAAGGAAACAAGTTTCTTCAGGCTAGGTCCCTCTCTTCACAGTGGCTTGCCTCATATGTCACACAGTTTCATTCGTCTTCAAAAACACTCTTCAGTCCCATCGATATGTTGGCTAAGTAAATCCAGAAGGCTGACGGTCTGATGTCATCTCCCGCACTAATGAATTTGTCTTGGACAGAATCTGGTCCATGTTTGACACAGATAAACAAAGCCCTTAAACCGGGGACACAGAGACGTAACAGATGCAGACACATGGACTTCAAAAGTTGGATCAGTCAAATAATATCATCAAGATCTTTATGTCTTTAGGTCACATATTAAGTCACACTGGATTTAGTGTTGTCCAGAGCAGCAAGATTTCATTAGAAATTGGTTGTTTTTTTTTCCCAGAAAAAGAAAACAAACTGACCTTGTCAAATTGCATGAGCCGTGGTATCCTGAAGAGTTTAGACAGTTGGATGAGAATTATGCAACATCTTTGATAAACACATGCAAATAATTGATGAATATGCCTAGGATATGGATATTGGATATAGTATTTTTGAATCGGAATCAGTGTTGTATTCCCACTTGTCATCTCTTGTTTTTCTCAGGTTTTTAAAGGAGCAGTGGTACCTCATCTAACCAGCAGAGGGCACATTATTATCCCATCATGAATCACTTTGCCCGATCTTGACTTTATAATTACAGCAACTTATTGTGATATGCAAACTTGAATGTTAGAAAACTTGAAAATGCCACAGTCTAAATAGAGCTATTGGTTAAATAAGATTGCTTAAGAGTTTTTCGGCCAAAATGTGGTCCCTCTGGTGAGTTAACTGTGTGACAGGTCTATTTATAGAACACCTCAGTTAAAACATATGATCTTGAAGTGTATTGACAGACGCAGTTTAATAGTTGTCACTGTCTGAGTAAATATAGGGAAAAATATGAAAAAAAGAATAAAACAGTAAATCATATCACAGACAATTCCCCCTTAAACACTCCTGACTGAGACAATGATAGTAAGTCTCTAGGAATATCATATCATTTGACCTTTTTCCAACAAAGCATGGTTAGTTCAGGTTGTAAAATGTCATGTGGTGTGAAAAATAAATAAATAAATAAATAACTGTATAATTATAAAACCTACTTTTTATCTCTACATATATATTGACAGTGCAAACTGACTAAGGTGTATATATCATAAATATGTCATATATTTTAGTTTTAGTATAGTTTGTTGTTGCACTATGTAGAATATATACATCAACAAGCAGGAATGCAAAAAAAAACAAAAAACAAAACATAAGGGCTTGTTTGGGCTACAAGCCTCCAACTAAACAACATTCGATTTTCACAAAATTATAGAAAGTAAATAAATAAATAACACACAAATTCAGTGTATGACTACATCAAACTAATAAAAACAGTATAATCATGTCATCAACAAATAACCAAAAACACAGATATGTAGATACCAGTTAAATGTTTGTGTGAGTGTATATGTGTAGTATGTATGCGTGCATATAATAAGGGAAGTATTCAGTCCTTTTCTTTATCCTAGATGCTTCAATTAGCCACTGAGCCAGCTGTTCATATGCAATTACAGTATCCAAGTGTATATCAGGCAGCAGATCACATGAGCTCCACTGCCTCTCATTGGTAGTTGCCACATTGCATTGCTGCTTCTTTACATTAGGTTAATTTAAATAGTCAACTCTCACTGTAAAAGTTGTCCAGTTGTTTTGTCACTGCGTATTGCTGTCAGTGTGAATTCCCCTTTATTGCCAAGCTGAATTATTAAAGTGTTGCATGCCCTGAACACTTTGGAGAGCGTTAAAACATTGTCGTCTCTCACTGTTCTCACATTTGTCACTGACTGTGACCTGAAGGTCTTCTCTTGTTTATGTCTTAGCTGTTCTGACAGGTTTTTAACCCTAGTTCATGACCTAAAGTTGTCGCTGGTCTGTGACCTCTTACATATTCTGTGTTTGTAACCCACGACAGCCTACGAAGCGCCATATAAATATAATTGGCTTGACTTGACGACCTCGCATCCGCTCCTCATTGTGTGGTGAAGATCAATATGGAGTTTATTGGGTACCAGAACCCAAAACCACATACCGCTCTTTCTCCCGGACAGCTTTGAGAAATTACTGCGTATCCGACACAATTGTGTTTGCACAATTGGAAATCTGACCTTCGGATTTCACAGACAAGAGGCCCAAAATGGAAAAACAAGCCAAAACTCTCAGTTTTCACCATCATCTTGGATTGTTTTCCCTTCTGTTGAGGTTTGAGAAGCTTGGTTCTTTGACACGATAGATGTTCTCACCACTTACAGAGGACCGTGATGAGACATGGCCTCTCCAATGCTAGGCCTGGTTTTCATGTTCTTGTAAGCTACACCTAAATTACCCAGGATTGCTTCCAGAGGCAGATCTTTAGAGAGAGAGCGTGTTACATATACACCACTGTGGATTAAATCCAGAAACAAGTCATTCTTGTTTTCAGTGAAATATCTTCAGAAATTTGCCGGCA
The DNA here is from genome assembly GCF_012432095.1 of Onychostoma macrolepis. Lineage (NCBI taxonomy): Eukaryota > Metazoa > Chordata > Actinopteri > Cypriniformes > Cyprinidae > Onychostoma > Onychostoma macrolepis. The sequence goes on along the minus strand of NC_081177.1, from coordinate 26,769,463 downwards.
CTTAACTTTTTGTATATATCTGCATTCGTATGCCGGCGTATGCGTGCACATCTGAGTAAGCCAGCCCTAAATTGCCGTGCGTATCTCTTCCAAAGCCTTTGTAATGAAACGCAGACTATTTCATCACTCTGTAAACTAATAAACGGGGACAACACAGCAGCCCGCACTCCTAATCAAACCTGACGACAAGTGACAGGAGGCCATTAGCCTCCCATTCACCAAATGAACATCCTGCTCAGAGCAAGGCCATCAGGCACGCCGGCGGGGCCTCCCAGATCCTTCATGGAAGCCATTATATGCCCTTTCCGACACCCAGCCATGCCCTGACAAGGGGAGCGGGGTCAGAGGTCAACTCGACCATTAGCAGGCTATTACAGAGCTTCACTTCATATATCAGACAGAGTTAGAGAACAGGAGACACTGTGTGAGCTGAGCTGAGCTGAGGAAAGATATATATTTTTAAGTTATTATCTAATAATTTATGTTTTGCATAGAACAAAGGAAACGTAATTTTGTGTGATTTTATTTAACAATGTGTTTTCCAGTCTTAATTTTATTATTATTATTATTTTTTATTTTATTTTATTTAATATTCATTCTTGATGATTCTCAATACTGCATTATTTTATACTGTGTTATTATTTATTTATTTATTAAATCAGTATAAATTAAATGTAGTACAACAATTACTTCCATGATGTAGAATACATCTACTTTGTTCTATTCATCAAAGAATCCTGGATTTAAAAAAATATATATATTAATATATAAAACTATATTTCTATACTGTATTTTTATTTTTACATAATACAGTATATCTGATAAAAAATTGTTTTTGCAGCCAATAATTGTAGCCTCTGTGAGCATAAAAGACATGAACATGCCTTTCAAAAGTATTAAAACCCATAATCAACCTATAAAACAATATGAAAAGTATTGTTGGGTTGTTTATTTATTTATCTATATATGTATGCATGCATATGTATGTATTTATTTATTTACTGCCACAAAAATAATTAGCATCTAAATTACTATTAAGATGCATAAACTATTTTAAATGTTCACAAAATTCACCAAATAAATAGCAGCCAAACAGCAATAGAACCTTCTGTGAAGGGACTCTCTCATTCATTTTCTTTCTTTGATGCTTCCAAATGAACTGATTCACTTGCACTTTCCAACATTATCTGTATTAACAGAACACCACTACTTGTTACAAAAAGAAAAGAAAAAAAGTTTTTACTGGAAATCTATTGCAAAACGTATTTTACTTGGAAATATGATTATGAGATTATTTGTTTTCTCTGTAGCGTTTCTACTTGTGGTTAGCTACTCCCTTGTTTAGGAGCAGTAAGAAAACAAATCCAACATAGACATGTATTGAAACTTTTTAATGTAAGATGGAAAACCTCTTTTAGAGGAAACATGTTCTTCAATAAGATTAATGTCCTCTTGTAAACACACACTTACAACTAACATCTCTAGTCTAATTATATGTATAATTAGCTGATTATTGCTTTGTATTAGATATGCAAACACAGACGTATCAAGTGTCTCGGCGTACATGTGGCTGGATTATATAATAACAAGTTATGTGAGCTGGTCTACTCTTCACCCCAGAACCGTTTCCCAAAACAATCTCACTGATCTCTGTAAGCTTTACTTCTCATTTACAGGCTTAAAATCTCTTCAAAACTGATCTGAGATCAGCCCTAGCAGCCCCGGGAGGATTAGAGCGGCAAAAGGAAGATTTGAGAGGAATGAGAGACTGAAATGAGCTCATAGGTGAAAAGTGACGCTCCAATCCCAGCTGTTGGGTTAAATATAGTGCCGTGCATTGGGCATCTCTGAGAGACTTGTGAAATACAGGCCTGGATGTTGTCACAGTCGTTGTTTGTGTAGGAAGGTGAGATCCTAGCTCAGTATTCATGTCTTAGGAGGGCGACTGGGAACGGGCCGCACTGGACCGGGAATGCCGAGAGCAGGTCAGAGAGGTTGTTTCGGATCAGAGAGACTCGTGGACGTGGGTGACTGACATGGCAGACTTGTAAACACACTTTTATAGTGGCGGTTAATGACACAAGCGTGATTTTACTGTGGGAATCTCGTCTTCCTGACACCTTCATACACTCACAGACATGTTTAAGACATTTACATTTTATAATGCAAGACAAACATAAAGCCAAGCTCACATCTTCTGAGTTGATTCGCAGATCATTCATTCCATTAATCTTTCCACAAATTGACTCAAGTTTGTGTGTGTGTGTGTGTGTGTGTGTGTACCTCCCCCATTGCTCCTTAATTATGGGGTCATAATCTCCATGCCTAAAGTGTCACAGTGTATAAAGGTTTATTATGGCCGACGTGGGGTTTGAGGGACGAGGGTTGGAGGGGGAGGGTAAAGACCCCATCAACACACACACACACACACACACACACACACACACACACACACACACACACACACACACACACACACACACACACACACACACATTCTTTTATAACTTTTACATTTTCAAACACAATTTTTCACTCTCTTTGTTGGCTCTCTTTGAGAACCATCTCACACACTAGTGTTATTTTAGTATTATTTATGTACAATTATATTTTTTATACATTATTTTAATTAGATTTCACTTATACTCTCAGTTTTCATTTAATTTTAGTTAATTTTTTCAGTAATTTTATTATGTGTTTTTGTCATGTCTTAAGTTTTTTTATTTTTTTATTACTATTTAGGTTATTATTATTTTTTTTATTTATTTTAGTTTTACTTTTAATTATCTTTAAGTGTTACACTTTTCCGTAATTTTAGGGTATGTTTACATAGCAACAATTGTACTAAAAACAAAAGTTTTTCCTTTGCATTTTACGCAAAGTTTCATATACAGATGATAATGTTGTAAAAATGATCCCCGTTCACACGGATCTGCGCAAATGTTGCTGTATTATTGCCAGTAGATGGCGATGTCATATCGTAAAGAATGTGCCTGCGCACATACTGTACAGTACATATATTCCTAAAGACTAAACACATAATATGCCTGTGCATAACATCACCGTTTTCACAAATGCATGTTTTCATTGTTTACGCAAAGACAATAATCATTTTCAAAAATTAGCATTTTCAGTGTCCCAAAATGCTGTTGTTGTGTAAATGAACAACCAAAATGCATAAGTAGCTTTCCATTTTTAGTTGAAAATGGTGTCATGTAAACACTTAGTGCTTCACCTAATTTTTGTTAGTTACCAAGGCAAAACGTTTTAGATGTATTTCAGTTAACAAAAATATATATCTCTCTCTCTATCTCTCTCTTTATCTATATCTCTCTTTATCTATCTATCTATCTATCTATCTATCTATCTATCTATCTATCTATCTATCTATCTATCTATCTATCTATCTATCTATCTGTCTATCTGTCTATATTTTTTTTCTCACACTTTTAGATCCCATTGGATTTTCTGTCCCATTTACATTCTTTGTTAAAAGAGCAGAGGGGAACATCTTCAGAACATCTCCTTTTGTGTTCCATGAGAGAAATAATGTGAAATGGAATTAGAACAACATGTGGGTGAGTAAATAATGACAGTTTTTATTTTTGGATAACTTTATAAAGTCCGCTTTAAACTGTATTCAATAGAGCAACTCAACTTGAGCCGAAACAATTCCAGGTTTTATCCCACCATGTCATAAACACCATTCTCCTCCATCAGAGCACATTTGTCTTCTGAAGGAGTGTGTGTTTTTATGGAGTGGGCCAATGACTTAATTTGCATCGTGTTCTGCTACATGCACACTGACATGCCTCATCACACAACTTTGTTTCATAAAATCTGTTTCAGATTTCTCTCACCTAATAATAGACATAACATCATGCATCCCCTCGATTCCGCCCCCCAAACACCACCCATCAAACAAGCCGCAGTGAGAGTCTTGCCTTTATAAGCCTCTTTAGATCCCTTGTTAGGTTCCTCTTTCTCTCTGTTTGCCAGAAGTTACGTAATATTGTAATGTATAATCCCACCACTGGGTTTTCACAATTAATATATTCATATGAAAGCTGTTAAATCTAGGCGATAAATATCTGATGAATGGGAGAGACTCCCTTCCCCTCGCCAGATGCACAATGCGTCACGTGGTCCTGGAAGGAGCCGTTTGGCTTTGAGACAGCTCCCTAATGAACACATAATGCTGGTGTAAGCTCGGACAGAGAGGCCTGGCAGATGAGCCGCTCTCCATAAAGAAACCACATATGAGCCAGAACCATCCGGAGCTCTGTTCCTGGACCCGGCTGTACTCACAAACGCCAGGGATGTGTTTCCCTCGTCTTGAAGAATGCCTCTCGGCTCCCGCCGGTGCTGGTGGGAGTGACTGTGTATTAAACGAGTGTTTGTCATGGCACGGTGCTTGCGGTGAGAGTTGCTGTTCAGAATGAGATGGTTTGCTGGAGTTCAAGAGTGTTTGGATTGGGAATGTTTCACGGAAAGGATTCTAGCAGGGCTGAGGAAAAGGAAGACGTCCTCTTAAACACGAGGCTTGCTAGAAGGACCAAGAAGGTCTGCTATCTTTCAGCATTCCCATTCATCTCAATGCAGCTGCTGAACTGCCAAGACCTCCCTGGAAATACATAATTGCAATCTTTTATCTTTGCTCAAGGAACAGCAAAAATTTTGAGCCAATCATTTGAGCTGCAATGGCCATATCATAAGCTATCTACCAATAGAAGCTTGTCAGCCTATCCTTGTGTCTGTGGGACGGATGAGTTGGGCAGGATGATGTCCAAACCAAGTTGACCTTTCTGAATGTTTGTCAGATGTTTATGCCAAACATGCGTCTCATGAGAAGTATATGCATGGTGACTTCAACGTCTAAACTCATCATCTGTGCCTGTGCCTGAAATTGACTGGACATTTGGACAAGTTGATGTTAGAAACTAATTGAAGAAGATGATGCCAGTCAACCATCAAAAGCATTTGATGTTTGAGATATGTGGATTTGCATGCCCTCACAATGGAAAAAAATATTTTTTTATCTTTTAACCTTTCTTTAAGACAAACAAACTCCCTTCATTTTTTGAATGATTATGTAAATGAAGATAAGTTACAATTACTTGTGGGCCACTAGCTTTTGTTTCAAACCCAGGTTCATTGGAAATATGAGCTTGTAGTGACATTTCGGCAACACTGATATTATGTACCTTACTGCATGTTTTGTAGCAGTTTCAAAGTGAAATGTCCAGTGAATGGCGCTAAAATGCACATTCAATTCGTGACTGAGACACATTTTTATTACGTTTATACAGACAGCAATTTTATTATATAGATTCAGGTACATATTGCAACGGTTCAGAATTCAAATGTCTGGTGAGTGACACTAAAAGGTTAACGCTCTGTCATGTTGGAAAATAACAAACCCCCACACCAACCACAACCCTAAACCTACCCTATAGTGTTAAAGAATGCAAAATTGATATAAAAAGCATTTGCTGATGCAACCATGCTATTTTAATACCTGCAAACATGTCCTTGCGGGGCCCATGCTGACTTTTTGCGGGCACAGTGGGCTAGGGCCAGCCCACACCAAACCTAAACCGGCCCAATGCGGGACCTTGCCCGGACGAGGCCCACAGCTTTGGGCTCACTGCAGGCTTTCTGTGAGCAGCCCAAACTATGGGACTGCCCACATTAATCCAATGATGGCCCAGTGTGGGCCAGACATGAGCCTGTTAATAAGAATTTTGTGGGCAGTTTTCTTCTTTACCACTAGGGATGCTAGGGCGTTTTAGGTTTCCTTAAATAAAGCCATGTGGCAGAGAGAGTTGTGAACACATTGTGCAGTGTCCTGCTTGGGAAATGTGTCATTTCAAGCCCAGTCTAAAGGAGTACCCCCCACCTCCACCCCCCCCTATTTAAAAGTGTACATTGCTGATGTTTTTGCAGATATGGTACATGTATGTATGGCCTATGTTTGGATTGATGCTAAGAGTTTAAGACAGTGTATTTGTATGCATTTTAGAAGGACTCTTTATTGGTGAGATTACCACATCACGATCCAGTTTGAATATGGATTTAAAGTTATTTTCGACATGAGACCATAGTCTGGACTGTTTTTAACTGTTCCTGGTTAGGGAGAGTCTGTTTTTTGAAAGCTGTGGCGTGTTTTCATTACAAGAGGTTGGATTATTCATTTGCTATCAGCCAACTTCAGCTATGGACAGCCATTCCAGATGTATAATAACTGTTTTTCCCAAAGACTTAAGTAGCTGAAAAGTATTTAAAGTGAAACAGATGTATTGTTATAGATCAGGGGTGCATCCTGTTCCTGGAGATCTACCTTCCTACAGAGTTCAGTTCCAACCCTGATTAAACAAACCTGTCTGTAATTATCAAGTGCTCCTTCAGATCCTAATTAGTTGGTTTAGGTGTGTTTGATCAGGACCAGGGGGCTAGCCCTAAGTGGGCCCGTAAAGGGCCATTGCAGTTTTGTTTGCAGGGTATCCCTATATATATTAATTAACTATGTCCTATTTTATTGTATTTTCACAGGATTCGTACCGGAGTGCTTCACCTCACAAGTGCATTGCGTGATCTACCATGGAAACCCATACATATTAAGTTTTTTATGTGACGCTATCATTCAAAAGTATCAGTTTTCAGTCTCATAGCATGTTGAAATTGTTTTGAAGTCATAACATAATGTTGTGCAAGGAATTGTGCGAAAATTAGTCCGCACTCTGGCCCTGTAAATCATATTTTATATGAAAAGGAATAAAAAGTTGTCAGCATTTTACTGCCCCTAGTGTTCATTTCAATGGGAAACTGCAGTGATTCGTAGGTATAGGTACGTTTTTTGAGTTTTGCAGAAATGTAGGTAGAGGCACGTATTTCCAATGAGCCTGTGTAGTTTGTTTCACTGATGCTACCTGAAGGATGCTATTGGTGTGTCAGGGGTCCTTGTAAACCCCCCCCGGTGCAGCTAGACTATTATTTCACCAAGTTTCATGGAGATCCCAAATCCTCAATACAATGAGTCTCCTGTTGAAGCCAAGACTGCAAAACAATGTAGCAATCAAGGACAATATTAGCTGTAGGCTTGCAAGTGAACTTGTCCACTGGGCGGCTCAAAATGTCTCCTGGTGCAGCTAGGTTCAATGATCACAATAGCACCACAGTTTTGGGGTGTCCCAGTGGAGCAGAAAACAGCAGCAAACTTGGCCAATTACTGTACTGCTGGGTGTGAAAACTAGGAAACCAGGGGATCCATTCTGAGGACTGTGCTCTGTTCCTCACACTTTCTCTCTCTGGATCGAGTCTTAATGCAGTGCTGACCACATAATTCATCTATCCGTTCACGGGAGGCAGAGACAAAGTTCCCAGCACCTCGACTCAAGAGTCATATTTCATCATGAAAGCCTCTGGTGGTGTTTTAAATGCTTTATATTAACTCTCGCTCTCTCTCTTTCACACTCTCTGTATCTTCTTTTATGTCTTTTTCTTCCTCTTTCTCGTTTTGTATGGTGGGTCACAGGTAATTGGTCCAGATTTTTTCGATCACCCTAGAGACGGTCTGACTTGGGCCTTTAATAGGGCCCCTAAAGACACCACAAAGGGGTTCAAAGGCAAGTGTACAAGACTCAAATTGAACAGTGAAATTAGTCCTCGCTATGGGAAAGGCTTCCGAGAGAACAATGGACCGCACTTATAGATGAAATAAGACCCACACGTGAATAGTTAGGGACCCTAATCAGGGAGAATGGACATGTTCCCAAAGGAATCGGTCAAGGTTCCTAACAAGGACCTGTAAGCAAAGAAGAAAGAGTCGGAGTTTTGAAATGGTGGGTCTCAGTGGACTTGCTCCACTCAAGCATGGACCAACTTCCATTAATTGACTTCACGTTCAAGGGACAGGGATAATAAACTATTAATTTGAAGCATTAATTGAGACTTATTCCTGCAAACATTGCATTTTTATGTTTCTCTGACTGGAGTGGACTTTTGTTTTCTTTGGATGGTCAAGGTTATGATGGCTGCATTGCCATGGTTTCAGAGTAAAGGAATGCAAAGAAGAAAGCAAATTCAACACTGGGTTCTTTTTCCCTGTCGGAGGGACAGAGTCACACAGGGAGGAGGGCCAGGCCGGCAGTCTCTAAGGGCTGTTTTATTGGGGGCTCGCTCACTAAAGCATGTAATTCTGCTGTTGATTTTAGTCTGAGCTGCAGTTGGCGTAGTCAATGGTCCTGTTCAGGCCTTTCTCCATCAGGTCTGTCTCTGGGGGGCAGTGAATGCCTCGTTAAAACGCACGTAAACGACCACAGACAGAGCCAGCTATGCCCCCTGATGCACAGAGTCACTTAAAGCCATTTACTGCCATGCATAAGTACTTACGCCATCTATTACCACGCTGAGGCAGGCAGAGGCAGCGATCAGGTGCCTTTACTGCACAGCATGTGTCATGGAACTGATTCTGATATGACAAAACTGCTGTTTTCTAGTGATGAATTATTAATAATAAAAAAAAAAAAAAATAAACATTTTAAGAGCACATTTAAGAAGAATTACAGCACATTAGAATGACGTGGTTGCAACGTCCTATAAAAATACATTATCCCTTTTTCCCCAAATGAGTTAATAAATAAAACACTGCGGTTCTTGTTGGCTGAATACTAAAGAATACTAAAGGACACTTCGGCAAAACATACTAATCTGAATATGGTGTGTGCGTATGATGTATTACAGCATTATTTAAAAAGTGAGTTTGGATGAGGCAGTGGGATAAAGTTATGGCTGCATTTTGTGTGTATATATATATATATATATATATATATATATATATATGTGTGTGTGTGTGTGTGTGTGTGTGTGTGTGTATTTCTATGCATAATATATTATTTATTATTTTTGGTTGACCAAGTTCGAAAGAAGTCTGCCTCTCTGGTTCAGCATAATCCCGAAAGAACTGCCAAGCTTGAGCTGGCAGGCTTGAAAGAACTGTTAAAAAACATCTGATTGAACATTTGTCATGTTGAGATCTGGACATGTCAAGTCCCGTCAGGAGAGAATCCACTTCCAACTTCTGTAGAAAAGATGTATTTAATTATCCAGTAAGGTTTGATTTACTGGGTGAGGAATGTTTAATATAAACTCAGGGAGAGATAATCAAGTTCCTGAAAAGACCAGTTTGAAATTTTGCACATGCAAAGCTTGGCACAGGAATATAAAATTGCTTCTTATTTCCACAGTTCAAAGTTTTTCTTTAACATAGTTCAAAGTTGGAAATTTCTTTCTTTGAATAAAGAAACTAGGATAAGTAGAATTTTACACCCTTGCACTTTAATTGAGTAAAACACTAATGTTGATAAAATCTCTATTTGAATGGGGAAATGACCAATTACCAATTTACCATTTTTTTTTTTAAGCTAAGGATCCTCCATTCATGCCATTTTGGTATTATATATATATATTTTTTTCCATAAAACTTTTTCAAAATATTTTGTTGAATACTTTAACTAAAGCTAATTGCCCCTTCATTATGTAGACATTTCTGCCCAAACATCTGAGTAATACAACAGCTTGTGGTTCAACTATCTATCCAACATAAAAAGAAAATTAGCTCAGTTAGGAGAGTCCAATAAGAGTTCACATTACCTTCAGTAAAACCAACATTCAGACAAAAGACAGTCAACAATATCTACAGATCACATCCCATTATGAAATCACAGAAGTCCAATGTTAATAAATGTAACTTAAATAGCATTTATAAAATGAATCCTGTTCATTTGTATACCGAAAACTGCTGAAGATACAATAAGCTTATATCAATACCAATGTCTGAGGCATCAAATATGCATCTGTATGAATTAAGAACAGTTTAATTGTTAAGTGATTAACTCCAAAACCATTTCACTGCATATGCTGACCTTCATCAAATGGGCAGTGACTCTGTTCTGCTTTTCTCTCTAATGAGTTTAATTGTTACAGTCTGAGCGGGGGGTTTGATCGAAGCAGGTCTGACATCTATTAAACCCTGCGCACTATAGCTGGGATTCCCATTGGAATAGAGCCACCAGAGCGAGCGGGCGTTGCATTCCCACCAGAGAAAGGGAGGAAAGAAAACGCTGACTGAAAATGAGGCGACTAAGGTTGACACCCTGACGCCCTTTTCTTACTCTTGGTCCCACCGGTCAATTAAAACAAGAAAAAAACAACAGAGCAGGAAGAGAAAAGGCCCTAATCAAATGGGCTTGGTAGTCCCGGGTAGACAAAAGAGGTCAGAGGGTTTTGTGTGGAGCTCTGAATACTGGTGGAGTCTCACAGACAGAGCTGCATTTACCCCCCTCACAAAGAGCCAACATGGCCGTTTCCTCATCCTTTAGGGCCGTACTGAAACCCCTATCAAAGCACATGTTAATTTCGCCAAATGAATAGACGTGAGAATTCCCAAAACGTCTTTACAGCGTGTGAAAGAAAGAAACCGGTAGATAAATGGACAGATTCTGCACAGGGACTGACCACCAGGTGAAAATGATGGGTCGGATCTTTGGTTCCTGAGATACGGCCTGCTATCTTTACTGACACTGCATGCTAACAGCCTGACCTCAGTTAGCGGTTGTTAGTGTTAAAACTTGTGCTGTTTCTTAACAATTTCTATGTCTAGGCTTAAAATGAAACGTCAGAGTAAAAATATAGCTTCAAGCAGCAATGATGGGCCCAAGCCCTGGTGACACAGCTACCCCGGTGGAATCAGGAAAACAGTGCACAGCTGGCACATGCATTTAACCCTCAACATATTAGAAAAAGTAAATAAATCAAACAATTTTGGACTGCGGGTGCTTTTGAGCTGGTGTGAGGTTATTTGAGATTGTTTTGAATGAATATGTTTTCAAGATTAACAAAAGATTAATTAATAGGACATCCACGACATCAAACTCCAGTTCCTGGAGGTCCACAGCCCTGCAGTTTTGTTCGAACCCTGCTCCAACACACATACCATGTAGTTTTCAAATACTGTAAGCCTGAAGGACGTGATTAGCTGGATCAGGTGCGTTTAATTAGGGTTGAATTTAAACTCTGCAGGGCTGTGGCCCTCCACGAATTCAGCTTGACACCCCTGGGCTATATAAAGTTATATATAAGTTTTTTTAGGAGTTTGGGTAATGTACTTTGTTTTGTTGTTATTATGACTATACACAAATAAAAGTAGACCCTTTTCAGTTTCAAACGATACCTTATTCTTATCTGTACGATAAAGACAATAAGACAATTCCCCTTTTCTTTTTTGCAGTTGCTTTAATAAATCACCATGGCAACACTTTTTGATATATTCAAAAACCATTCACAATTCATGAAGTAATGACCCTCTTTGTGAATGGGCCATTGAATCATTAACTCACTCCATTCATTTCAAATACGGATTCATTCAGAAACTAAAGACCACTGTGTGTTGCTTGGAGATGCATAACAGGTCTCCTGAGGTAATATTTTCATTCAAAAACAGACAATATAGTGTCACCAGTCAACTGTATGAAATGTAAGATGACCCATGTAGGTCTGGGGTGGGGCAATTAATTACATTAATGTGTTAAATTGACAGGCCTAATTTTTATATAAAAACTGCTGAATATTTCCATCAAAATTTACAGTTGACACCAATGCAGGTGACCTTTTGGTGAAATGTTATACAATTTACATAATGTTTTTAATACCTAAATATATATATCTGTTGATAGTTATTTTAATATGAATACATTTTCAAGTTCAAATACCATCTAAAGATCAGTAGAGTGCTATTTCTTTGTTTGACTATGTTGAAGGACTAGGAAAATACGTAAAACCAGTACAAATAAACACATGAACCGTGATGGCATTTACATGACTTTCTTTGAATTCTCACTTTCAAACAAAAACATGCATGTTCCAATTTTAATAAGCATTTCTTCCATGAGGCCAGTACGTCGGAACGCAGTGCGGTGAGTTATCGGGTCTCTCTGGGCGTGTGTGCCGGTTCTGGCCCATCTCCATGCAACCTGAGCTCAGCAGCTCTCCTCTGCCTGGAAGACGCACACTGGATTTCTGCTGGCTTGGCCCGGGCCACCCGCACCCGTCTTTATGAGCTCTGGCCTCAGCGCAGAGAGACCCTTAGCCACGACTAACCCACTCAATTAGCAGACGTGCAGCACTGAGGAGAAATCTGGCGCACAAACCCGGGTTTCCACTCCTGTAGATCCAGAGATGTGGTGAGACTGAAGCAGGGAGACACTCTGGGCTGCTCTAAATGCAGGAGCTAATGGAGATGTTGGCTTGGGAATTCTTCACATACTAGCCACTCAACTATATCAAGATAGACATGTTTGACCAGCTGTCATTGTAAGTTTAATGCTAGAATGAAATAAAATCCATCTGCCATTTTGAATTGTGCCACAAAATGCTATAATTTAGCAACAAAGGTTATGCAAATTATGGGTTAATGCATCTGTGATTTATGGCTGGGCAATTTTTCCGATTTTATCGATTAATTCGAATTTAATGTTTTGCCATGATTTTATATTTTAGAAAGCGAGGAATCGCGATTTTGAATAGAAATATTAACAAACGTTAGAATTAGACACTTTGACGATATGCCGGTGATAACAGTAAAGAGAAAAGAACGATCCAATGCGCGTTTGTGTTGCCAAAGATGCGACGTTTGGGATGATGGGCGTTTAACTTGAGCGCCTCGTTTTTAGAATGTCGTTTCATGAATGAGACGCTGCAAGAGACGCGAGTACAACAGTCAAACGGGTCCATGTTTACATAGAAAAAAAAAATGGAAAAGCATTGCAATTGAATAAAAAAACCTGTAAAGAACTACTACTGTATGCCTAATATTTCATGTTTGCATCATGGTGACAGGTTGAAAGCTGCTGTTCATTGTTTTCACAGAACATTTATTGTTAATAATCTACTGGTATTATACCTTCAGAAGTCAGAAAGAGCTTTATTAGAGCTTTATTAGAGCTTTATTATAAGTATGTTTACACACACAAGGAATTTGACTTGGTGACAGGAGCTTTCAGTGCAGAAGAAAGTATGGACATTGTGCAAACTAGTGCAGCAGACATAGGAATTACACAGTAGAGATGGAATATAACACTAATATATATAAAAAAATTAAATGCACTATATACAGAAGCAGAAATATTGAGAAATGTAACTGTTTAACTGAATGTAAAGATATATTTACAAGTGTGCAGTTTATAGATGTGCAATTTTCGGATTTGGATATGTATAAAGTCAGTCATTTTGAATTTGAATTACATTGACTGTTGAGAATTTTTTTGATGCATTTTCATTGTAGCCTATTATTTCTGAACATATAACATGTATAACACAAGTTTGTATGTAGTTGTATTTCATGCATCTTTTCTGCAAAGATGTTTAACAAGTGATTCGTTTAACATTTACTTCATGTTGACAACATGTGTTGGAATATAATTTTCTTTAACTAGAGGGTTAATAAAGAAAAAGTTATTTGAATCATGTTGTAGTTACATTTTTAAGTTGACTAGTTAAAAATCGTAAAAAATCGAGAATCGATCAAACGTTCTGAAAAAAAAAAATAGATTTGTTTTTGCCAAATCGCCCAGCCCTAGTCTGATGGCACCTGAGTGAATATGTATCAAGCCCCTAGTGGTCCAAATATGTAGCAAAATTGTTAAAAAGGCTTAGAATTTTGGCTTTATTTGGTCTAATGTCACAAAAATGGTATTCTTTGGTTCATGCAAACAATTTTTACGTACTTGTAATGGGCCATTTTTATTCTTCACTTATTAATTTTGGTGTCGCGTTGCAGCGGAATAAGGCATATAAACGTGGATTTATATTTCAAAGAAGACTTTACTGAGAACGCAGATCTGGTACAACACATAACACCAAATAATAACCGACAAAGGGTAGAACAGAATCAAGAGTACAAATACACACATGGTAAATGAGGGAACTGAACAGAAACAGCTGGACAAGGATTAACTAATCAGAAACCATGGCAACTAATGAGGACTCATAACAGACATGACAAGAGTCATAAAGAGTCATAAAACTGAACACCGAGGACACCACACACTATAGGAGCAAAACGGTTCAATCTAGGATTTTTTCCCCCTCATGTTTGTGGTCTCTCAGATTTTGAAGATCTTATAAGATTTTAAAAATCTTTTAGTGTGTACCCAGCAATATGCATTCAGTCTTGATGCTCATTTGGACAAAGCTGACCTTGTGAAAAAGAAGTGAGCTTACAATAATTGTATTGAAAGTGTATTAGTGTACTTAAAGACTAAAAAACTGTACTTGCAGATAATATAATATGAATTAAATAAAAGGCCACTTAAGTATGCTTAAAGAGAGTAAAATTGCATGGCCGTTCCTTACACTTAAGCACACTTTTAAAAAGTGCACTTTGTTACTTTTTAAATCATTATGTTTTAATAATATTTTGTAATGCTTTAAAAATGATTTTATATGTTGACTAATTTAAATATTAATATAAATATAAATATAATGGCAATTAACACACAATTAAATGTCTAAAAAGATTAAACTGAGTTTGCAAGTATATTATGCTAAAGTGCACTTCTTCTTCTCAACCTGTTTTTCTCCACCATAATTTGCTGTCCTCTCTCCAAGTTGCAAATGATAAAATTAAATTAAATTAAAAAGTAAAGAGACCGAGTGTGTAGCAGAAGATCAGTGAGAGAGGATTGTTTAATCTCTGTTACTATTTATATTGTTTTAAGATCTTATGTTCCCTTACTCTCGCTCTCTTTTCTTCTTTATCTTGCTCTGTCTCTTTCACTTTCTTTTCTCTGGCAAACACTCACATTAGTGGATGTGACCTCTCACTTCCCCCATATAAATGATTAAGGATGTCATTAATGTTAGCTGATACCACTGCAGCGCGGTCACTGCAAGACCTCATCCTGCAGAGAGAGAGAGAGAGAAAGAAAGACACTCGTCGATCGTTGTTTATTCTGCTGATGTCATCATTCCTGCGCTCAGCTCCTGTTTTCCCTTGAAACGTTAGATTTGTGCTAAGAGGCACTTTTAAAAATTAAAACAACACACCATAAACGCTCAAGTGACCCTCCTGTGTGTACAAGCAGCCATTACGGAAACACACAATGAAATTATAAGCCTGTTTTCTAGTTGATCAGTTGTATGTTCTTGTAAATAATTGCAACCACAGCTGTAATATAAAATCACCCTATTGGTAGAACTTTAGAATATTATTCCTTAAAATACATGGCAAACATTAAATTTATTGTGTTTTAATGCATTACAAAATCTCCATAGCTGAAACGTTCTGCACCACTACTCCAGAAATTAAAATTACCAAATGGAATTTCAAAAATAATTTATGGAAAAGAAAAAAAACAAAAAGAAAAAAAAACAACAACAACAAAGCATTATCATCATGGCTCATTACCAAACAGATTTGCAAAAGTAAACACTGCCTCCTGTCTGCCATTGGTCAGTCAAACACAAATGGAGGAGTCAGTGTTGCTGGGTCAGGTTCAGACGCTCAAACATACAGCAGTTTAATGAGGAAAGTACTATTCTACAATTATTAACATCCATAGAACTTTTGGTTTCACTTTATTTTGATGGTCCCTTTAACACATTCTATTGACTATAAGTAATGTTGCACCTACATTTCTACTAACTTTCATTAGAGTGTTAGTAGTGTATTAGTTGACTGGTAGATTAAGGGTTAGATTAAGTTGACACGTTCTTGCAAAGTTACTTATAGTCAGTAGAATATCTGTTGGGAGACCAACACAATAAGGAGTTAGTAGATATGAAGCAGACAGTCTACTAATACTCTTATGAGAGTTTGTTGACATGTAGTTGCAACATTACTTAGTGTCAACAGAATGTTCAAAAGGGACCATCAAAATAAAGTGTTATCGAACTTTTTGATTGATTGCACAAAGAGTTCTTTAGATTATTAAAATGAAAATGGGTGCAAAAAAAAAAGCAAAGGTACAACCTTTATTAAGAGGTTAGAGGTATAATGTTCTATAATAACATACACATGCAGTCCTCTCAATAGCATGTTATTGCCATTTATTTGTCTTGTAGAGCCTACATGTAGGGACTCTTTATTAAGATCACGTTAAAGTTGATTGAATTAAAAACAATTTCGTAATTGTATGATACATTAAAATACACATTTTAGTCTAAAGTATTATGCTCATTTCTCTGCTAAGCTCCAGCTGTTTGATAGACATGCACACACACACACACACACACACACACAGAAAATAAATTAACAGATTTAGCAATTTATTTGGTGTGAGATTTAGTTGGGTTGCATGACATATGTGACCCTGGACCACAAAACCAGTGATAAGTAGCACAGGCATATTTGTAGCAATAGCCAGCAATAAATTGTATGGGTCAAAATTATCGATTATTCTTTTATGCCAAAAGTCATTTGGATATTAAGTAAAGATCATGTTCCATGAAGATATTTAGTAAATTTCCTACTGTAAATATATCAAAACTTAATTTTTGATTAGTAATATGCATTGCTAAGGACTTAATTTGGACAACTTTTAAGGCGATTTTCTCAATATTTAGATTTTTTTTTTCCATTTTTTTTTTTTTCATATAGTTGTATCCTTATCTTATTTATTCAGGTTTCAGATGATGTAAAAAAAACCCTTATGACTGGTTTTGTGGTCCAGGGTCACACATGTGAATTGGGACGTATAGTCACGAACAGGCTGAACTTTTATATTTAAATGTGTGTGTGTGTATGTGTGTTATAGACAGATGCTGCACTGACAATACACCCAGGTGAGAACATTTCACCCAACAGCATCTTTAATAATTAACTCTGAACCAATGAGCTTAGAATCAGCGGCCCTGAACCATTGCACACAAAGACATTCCTGAGCACCGATTGGTTTGAACAGCTGTGTTTGCACTCCTGAATACCTTCATGTTGCACACACATCTGCAGTATGTTCAACAGCGTCTTCACTGGCAAAGATTAGATAGTACCAGCATTATTCCTCACAGTCAGCTCCACAAATCATCACCCCTCACAGAGGTCCTGTTCGAAGAAAAGAAAAGTAAAAGTAAAAGTAAACTGTGAATGTCAAGGGGCCTTCAATGTTCACTGTACTCTTCTTTGGTCTCCATGTTTCTTGTCTAGTGTCCTCTCTTTGCATTTGTTTGCATCTCATCTCATCTCATCTCATGCTCTCCAGTCCTTGTATATTCTCCTCATCTAGTCTCGTCTGTCCTCCTGTCTTCTCTTGTCTCCTCCTCATCCCATCTCATTTCATATAATCTTCATTCTTTCCACTATGAACATCTTTTTTCCTCTCTGTCCGTTTCCTCTTCTCATCTCATCATGCCTCTAGGTACGTTAATAGATTAAACTAACATTATTTTTTATGGGCCTACTGACAGGCCTTTCATGTTTTAATTTAATGTAATATGGCAATGTGGGAACATTTGAATGCTCTAGATTAGGAGAAAATATTTTCAATAATTCTGAATGAATTTTTCATGGGCAGCATGACCATTGCAAACCAGACAGTCAGAAACCCACATTTCCACATCAGAACTGGTGGACGTCAAATAAGCATCTCAAAGAGCAGCACATGTGCTTTTCTGCTGGAAGAAATCGGACCATTATGAAGTTTCTGGTCCAGAAATTGTCTTTCTTTGTCCTCATTGTAGAACCAAATAGGATGGACCACGAATAACATAATAGTCCAATATATTCCAGACATTCCAGGAATAAAAGAATATATTAAAATGAAGAGATTTGTTCCTGGGAATGTTAAATGGAAGATCCCATCCCTCCCTTTCTTGGTTAATTAGTTTTCTTTGTCAAAAAAATCAAAAAGAATGGATGTGCCCACCCTGCATTTTTTCATGAAGATCTGCCCTGTCATTTTCAAATTCCTACAGAATATACACACTTCATTACCCATAGTTTTCTACCCATAAACTGATGCATGCAATCTTTCCAGAGCATTATTTAGTTCCTCTGCTATCTGGAATGCAGGGGTCCCTCAGGCAGAGAAACGGTAAACCGCTAGCATCCGTTAATAATACGTTAAACCACCCAGTGCCTATAAATAATCCCGACCTGTCACGAACGCAAGCCCTAGGAAAAGCATCTGCCAAAGTATGAAGAAGACTGTTAAACAAATCATCACGACGCCTGTGATGGTATGAACACATCTTCTGCGCTGTTATGCAAAGTTTCAGGGTTTCAGAGAGCTGTCAGAACCGTGGGCAGGTCCAAACCCGGAGCATGTCCAATCTCTGGACTGTACTGAGGCTGTCAGCTCATTAGTGTCACGTCTCATCAATCACTCCACGAAAACGCAGGACTTGCCATCACTAATTACAATCAACAGATTTATTTCAAAATCATCTGTGACTGGGCTCAGACAGAGGACGAGAAAGAGAGCCAGAGGATGAATTAAAGGGCGCTGATTAAAGCCCCGCTGATGAATGTCCCTCCTGAAGCCATAAACACTACATACTACAACTAAAAACCTGACAAGGACACAAACTTTTACTAATAAAGACACCAGAGGAGAGAGGAGACTGGATGACACAAGAAACATAGAGGACTGAGAAGAGAGGGCAAGAGGAAAGGAGAGACGAAGAAGAGGGAAAAAAGAAAAGATGAGACGAGAAAGGTCAAGATAACATAAGAAAAGAGGAGAGATATGACAAAATTAAAAGAGTACAAGAGAAGGTGAAATTACATAGAGGCACTGAGATGAGATGAGATGAGATGAGAGAAGGATAAATGCAAGAAGAGGAGAGAATGAGAGGAGACAAGAGAAGACAGAAGGAAAGCAGAGAATGAGATGAGACAGAGACAAGATGAGAGAAGAGACAAAATGTGATGAGAAGATGCAAGGACAGGAAAGAATGACATGAGACTAAAAGGAGAGGTCCTATGCAACTATGCAATTCTTTCCTGTCCTTGCATCTTCTTTTCTCATCACATTTTGTAATGTTAGTTGAATCTATTAACGTACCTAACGTACCTAGAGGCATGATGAGATGAGAAGTGGAAACGGACAGAGAGACAAGATGTTCATAGAGGAAAGAATGAGATAATATGAAATGAGATGTTCCCACATTGCCATATTACATTAAATTAAAACGTGAAAGGCCTGTCAGTATACGTAGGCCCATAAAAAAATAATGTTAGTTATTGTTTGTGAATCTACTATTAACGTCCCTAATCTATAAAGAGGGACCAATAAACTATATTACTTTGGCTGAAGTAAGTCCCATAGACTTACAATGAAGAGTGACCAGAATATCAAATATTTGAATGTAATTATTTATTGAATAATGCTACTGCCCTCATTTTATAAAAGCAATAAACCACGCTTTTGCTGCGTGCCTTACCCGTGGTAAATCTCTGTAATGCATGGCCCCTTGTGGCTCATCCGTTTATTCTACATACCTGCCGTGATTTGGGTGAAGCCCAGTAATGCGGTCATTATAGACTGTGGTTCATTGACCATTGACACACACAGGATGGCGTTTTAAACTTGAGATATTTTTATCACTCTCTGGAGACGAGAGATGTGAAACCCTTAGCACCGGATAGAAATCAATGGCTAGCACTCACCATTAATCAGAGTAATTTAATATCTGTGAGGCATCTGCGCTGAAGGTCCACTGTCACACCAATCTAGTTTGACAGTGGCAGTGTGGATTCAGGGCAAGGATATTGTAACACTGGAAAGGGTAACACATACACATTGTGGACAAGGAAAAAAAAAAAAAAAAAAAAGTTTAATGAGAATATAACAACATGCAAGTTTTTGGGTAAACTGCCCTTTTAGTGGTTGAAGATCTGTTTGTTGTTTCATTCTCAGGATGACCTAGAAACTTGAAGCTAGATAATAACATGTTTATCTATTAATCTTGGGAGAAGAAAGCTTATCTTACAACAGTCTATGTTTGTGATGGTTGCATAACAGATAAACAAGAGATCTTCAGGTGCAAAGAGTTCAGTCACTCTAGACATATTGAATAATATGCCAGACGTATAAGCTTACAACGTCGAAGTATTTACAAGTGTGTTTGCATAGGCGCCTTTCAGAAATCTACGGAAAAGTTTTTCTTGTCTGAATCACTTGCACATTGCCCTAGTAACACAATTTATAGGTGTTTTTATTGGTGGGATTCACAGCTATTCAATAACACAGTGGTAACTAGGCAGCAATAACTGAAAGGTCTGTGTTAAGATGTGTTTTTAGGTTAAGGATTGATGGATGTAATAGTTTTCCAAAAGCTCTTTGTATAAAAAAGTCCAACATATGTAGAATTTAATGTCTTTTTGTTTTCTTTTAAAACATTTTAACATAAATAACATTTACAACAATCATAAAAATCAGTCAATAAATGGAGAGATTAAAACCAGGTTTATGGTGTAAAGCAGCTTAAAGGTGAAGTATGTATTATTTACAGGTAGTGGTTGAAATGGGTACTGCAGTCTAAATTCTAAATATTGGAGAGATTTGTTTACCTGCCCTCTTCTCCTCAGATTTGACGGGTTGCCAGATTGAGCAACATACAACAGAAATGAGTCTAATTGACAATGGAAATGGAAAGTTGATGAGTTGATTTGTCTGTGTTTTAATATTCCTCTGGTCATAGTGCTTTTTACTTAGGCTTTTTAGGTCGGGTAGAATCTGCAATCTCTGACTCAGTTCATTTGCTGTCCATGACTGAAATATGCTGTGTTTTACACCAACTGGCAACCCAGGGTGTCGAAATACTGTTGTGTAAATTGGTAGTGGGCGGAGTCAACAGACATTCTGACCTGGAACACATTTCAAAGCAAAATAACTGGCTGTAGCATTGTTTTTCAGCGAAACAAGTATGTGAACTTATTTAATATCTTCAAACACATTAGTATTAGTACGTTTTAGTACAGTCAAAAATTACATACTGCACCTTTAATGGTTAAAAATCTATTTTTTGATACTACAGTGCAAATATAGTCAACAGAAGTGCAAAAAGCGCAAGGACGGTTTATTCTGAAAGGACGTTTGATGTGCTGTATGTTTGTGCATTGATCAGTGTTTAAATACTGTATAAATAAAAAAAATTCTCTTCAGAAGACTTGGAGTAAACCACTTGATTGAAATGGATTAGTTTTACCATGTCTTCATGAACTTTATGAAGCATCGAATTTGTGGTGGAGTTTCAATGGAGGGGCACTCTCTCATTTTCATTAAAATATCTTCATTTGTTTTTCAAAAAAGAACAAAAGTCTTTTGTGTTTGGAACAACACGAGGGTCAGTTAACTAGCCATTTATTGCAATTAAGCTTGCAGCAATAATACAAATAAAACAAATGACTGGTGAAGCATTACCACTGGTATACATGGAAATGCTCTTGACCTTTAGACTTCAAACTCACATTCAGTTCTGACTGGAATCCGGTATGGAACAGCCACTTTTCACCATCCAGTCAATGAGATCCATTTCTGACTAAGAAGGAAGTTTCCAGGACACGGTGCTCTGAACTGCTGCACTCTAAAATAAATATTGTTTTCCTTTTATATCAACATATAAATGAGCTCAATCAGTCTGAGGTAAACTGACGTTTAAATCACTGAGAGAGGGTTTTAAAACCCAGCGTTCTCTGCTGGAAACTCCATTTAAACACTGATGAAAACACAAAACTTCAAAACACACTCGGATGAAAACAGAACACAGACATAGACGTACGAGAGAGGGCGGGAGAGATGTTGTTTTTGATGTCTCTCGTAGGTTCCTCAGAGCGGATCTCTTTGGACTGTAACCTCTCTACGGGCTCCTGCTGCTCTCTCAGTGTTTGGAGTGGATGTGAAAGGACTTCAGCTCTCTTTTCCAAAGCGCTCTCCAAATCTCCACTCATTCATCACTGCACAGAGGAGCAGCACGCCGCCCGCGCCCCACTGAGGCACAGCACCACCAGAACCAGACACCGGCAAACCAGATGTGTGTGTACGTGTGTGTTAAAAATGTAGGCCACAAATTTTTGCATTCTGCAGCATTTCCATCATGTTTTTAATCACAGTTTAATTGATCTATGTCTCTTTCATATTACCTCATACAGTACAGTATGTCTTGCTCTCTCTACCAGCAACACAAAGTTGGTGGGTTCAATTCCCACAGAGCACACATAATATTTTAACACACTATAAAAATCTTGGGACACAAGTGACAATTCTGTCATCATTTATTCACCTTCATGTTGTTCCAAACCTGTGTAATAAGATATTTACTTATTCCCCCCACCTCCCTCCCTTTGAGCAGAAGGGAGATTTTGATTAAAATCTCAGGACAGTAGTCCTACTGAGTACTTTTATGATACATCAAGGTGTTTTTGTCCTCTTTTTGGGTCCCTGTAATATTTCACTAAAGAAAGAAAGTCATACAGGTGTGGAACAATGTAAAGGTGAGTAAATGATGAGCAAATAAATTCTCATAAGCTGGCCTAGACAAATTTACTGACTTTTTGCACATTATCAACACTTACTCTTGTGGGAGTTCAGGTGCTGCATGAATCTGTAGAGCTTTCTGCCGAGGTTTCTTAAGGACCTGCTCATAAGTAACTGATTTGAGATGCTCTTCAGCCAGCAAGATTTGTATAATGCCACACATGTGAATTCAGCTCCTCACGAGTACCACAAATAAATGCTAACAGCTATGTGATTCTGAGGTCAGTATGTACCATATCTAATTTATCATTTTGATACAGTCAAGTAAATATCACATTAAATTGTAATGACAATTTTAACTAGATATAAGGAATATAAATGGTGCATGACTGAAGCATAATGCTATGGAGATTGCCAAGTTTTTAAAGTTTTTTTTTATTTCTTTAATACATTTTTTTAGGCTATGCAGTTGCTAAGGTCTTGGGTGGTTGTCTGGTGAAAGTCAAAAAAGTTGAATAGTAATAGTCTGTAATATTCTGGACACTTTCCAACACAGGATCAATAGAAAACTCTGCATGTGTCAAGACATATGCAAAATTATATCGCAAGACTTTTTTAAAGGTTTTGCGACACTTTCAAAATGAAATGTCTAGTGAGTTGTATTAAAAGCACATTCAGTTTTATCCGAAACCGAAACAGATGAACATGAATATGGACATGTTTTATTATGTTGGTTGATGCATGTATTGAGTGTCTAGTGGTGGTGCTAAAAAGTTAATGCTTCTTCCGCTGTAAGAAAAAAAAAAAGAAACGGATAATATCCTGTCGTAAAATTTTTCGTTAAGTTTACACACATTTCCTTAAACACTTAAACATGCATTTCAAAATACAGATAAAACATCTGTGAAAAATCAATACAGAAAACAGGTGTTTTACCTGTATTTTGAAATTTGCTCTTCATTGCTCTTAATTGAAATTTGCTTCTTGGCAGTTCGTACGTATTTTACTAATTCATACGAATTTGAATTCGATTTTGTACGAATTCTGCGAGGGGTAGGTTTAGGGACCAGGTTAAAGGTTGGCCATTTGTACAAATTCCTACAAATATGCCACCTCATAAAATACGTTCACTTTTTCACAAATCGTACAAATTCGTACAGCCTCACTTGCCAAAATATGTATGAATTGTCATAAGATTGGGTTGGTTTAACGGAAATATCAGTAAAATGAATGGATCATGTCCTGGCAGAAAATTGCCAGTATTTTTTTAATAATAAAATATTTAATACTAAAAATGCATTTGCTGAAGCAACCATGACATTTTGGTTTGCTTCTTTCAGTTTTTCATCATGACTTGTATGACTTCATATGATTTGTCACTGAGCGAGCCGCATTGCAAATACAATGCTGTACCAGATGAGCTACCAAACAAGTTTGCTGCATCAGAATAGATATACTGTACATATGGAGCTGGTTACTGTAAATGTATTAATTTACAAAATCATGTGCAAGGAAATGTGCAAAATACGTCTTTATTAATTGATAATCTGACCCTGTAATCATATTTTGTGTGAAAATTAATAAAAGTTCTTGTTGTTTACAGGTGTAGGTAAAAATGTAGGCATGTTTTTTCCAGTCAGATTGTGTCGTTTCTTTCAGTGTTTCAATCAAATGGATTTTGTCCACCCATTTTATTGTCTACAAGATGACAATCATGAGTCAAATGAGAAAAGCAATATCATACCTCTTCTCAACAAACTACAAAATTTGAGGTGTCTTTTAAATAGTCGTTTTGGCCTTCATTTTAAGACAACCATCAGGTGATGCTGTATAGACAGGCAACATCTTTCTCTCTCTCTCTCTCTACATTCTGCTCTGGTTATGTTAGCTGACTTTATCCTTTAGACCCTGATAAATAAACAAGAAAAAAAGTGAAGACACCAGAAAAAGCTCAGCAGGGGAAATGCTTACACTGATGTCCTGAAAGATAATTCATTGAATGCGCTGATAAATGTAATCTGAGCTTGAAACCCTTCCATTATAACAGCGTTCTAAAATGATCCCAGAATGACATATTTACGTAGAGCAGTATTACTGCATTACAGCATGAAATACTACATGCTATAACCTGCTCACACCTGAAACTTTCATAAAGCCTCATGCAGGTACAATGCACCTCTGATTATACACCACCATCAGAGACTCAGTAAACACATCTCTAATCTAAACCACTGAACCACACAAACAATACTGAAAGAGATGGAAAGTCATGCGCACAATATTTACGGATCCAATCGGTTGACGTTATCTTGACTGAGACGTGGCGTAGATTGGTTTATCAGTTAGTTGGTGCGTGTTTATAGACTGGGCATTGTTTGGACACCCTCACCCATGGGAAACCTGCTCAACCTTTGCCTTGCGAGGTCATGTGACCTCATTGTCTTGCGTTAACAGTTCCTGTGGACGTCAGTGGATAAGCGACTCCTTTATTTTTCCCTTCCTAGTTTTATTTCTTCCATCCGCACGGCAGGCCTGCGGGCCACACGGAACAGAGGGTGATTGATTTACAGCAGGTTACAGGAAGGTCAGAGCCAAAATCAATGAGGAAACGGCGATGCTATTTCTGCAGAGAGAGACAGAGAGAAAGTGGAAGAGATAGTGAGAGAGTGGATGGGTCGCAGAAAGATTGCAGATAAATAATATAGGAATGACATTAGGGAGACTGGGGCGAGTTGTCACAAATGCTATAAGTCAGTAACCATGAGGTTGTGAGCAAGAGGTCAAGGTTTTGGCTGGTTAGCGTGGTCCAGTTAGCTCCTACTGGTTGATTCTGTAACTACACAGTGTGTAAAAAAACATCTTTCTCCATTAAAAGCCATTCAAAAGTAGATTCACTAGAATTAAAACAATTTTGACTAGCCCATATTCCACAATTTCATGCTCAAGTACTGAAAGGTAGCTTGACTGTGGTTTAACTACTTTAACTTGGCAAGCCACCATCTTAAACTAGATATAGAAGATAAAACAATATTTCAGAAAATGGCACTTTGGAAAGAAATTTAATGGAGCAAGAAGGAAAGATATAGAAAGAGATATACTGTAGAGGAAGGGGGAAAAAACTAAACCTCTGAATGAGATCAAATGAAGGTATATATTTTATTAAAAACATTTGTTGTGCTAAGCAGAATTTCCAGTTGCATCCTTTGCCATCTAACATATTAAATTCAACATTAACAGGGCCAAGAGAATGAAAGAGAACTGGGGAAATGTGATGCTAATATCTCATATCATCTCCCAAGTGCTATTTATGAATTATGCTTCATTCTCCTTCCTTCAATGCCAGACGAGGGTATTGATTCCTGGAAAACTGACCTCGGACTTATTCATCATATGAATGGCTCTTGCTCAGAGCTGCACTCCATGGTGATGTATTAAAATATATTGAATTGTTCATAAAATCAGAAACAGAAAACCAGAGTTTCCAAGAGTGTTTGGATTCCTCAACTGTCCTCAGTGCTAAAGAAGAAATCTCTGTCATACTTTGTTCATTGTTAGCAAACTAAGTAACTTATTGGTTTAAGTTGTTTTGACCACTTTTTACCCCTACATTTTCAAAGGCCACGTTTTGAGAGTTTAATGACTGTTAGTTGCACTCTGTTTCATGTGTTTGAGGACTTGGGTTTCAGCATGGAATTGAGCTGTGACCCCATGAATGAGATCAAGGTCAAATGAACAATAATTACAATCCAACAATCACATCTTACGCTGCGCTTTAAATTTCATCACATCATCCATCATGAATATGAGATGACCGAGATGAAATAAGACAAAAATCTGAACTAGACTCTGCCATTGTTTAGGATATAAGCAAAAGAATTCCCTCCTCCATCTGACTGTTTCGTAGTGAGGGACCTCCAGGGGTTTCTTTAATGTTTCCCTTCACACTTCTCACTTGCTCTCTCGTGCAAAGACATGACCGGATATTACAGATTTGGCACATGGGGTTTTATTTATGAATTCTCTTCCTGAAGTATTAGTGCTGTTAGCCGCTATCATCTAGGTGAGTGATCAAAACAGTAGTTGGATTGACGGGGGTTGTTTTTTTCTTTCTGCCCCCATAAAGTTTGCCTCTCAGCGTGACGGTGGCTCCAGGAGACTTCCTGTGCTTTTTTCACGCTACCGACACTAGTTACTACAGCAGAGTATCAGAGCTCAACTCTGAAAGGCTAATGTCACTGCAGCCTGGAGTCTGGAGTAAGCTGATAGTTCAGCCATTTTGATATAATTACACACACACAAAACCCAGGATCAATACAATTTAAACTAAATCAGCAGCATTTATGGCATAATGATGGATTGCACAAAAATAATTTTGTTCTTTAAAGTTTAAATCAAGGTTACATGGATATACTATTGAAACTACATTTTAATATCTATAGATTTGCTTCCTTCACTTAAATCTTTCTTTGATTATTGTCTTGTTTTTTACCTTTATATGATAGTAGAAGGACATGACCAAAGCCAGACTCAAACCAGAGTTCCTATGAGCAACAGCTCTTCCAGATCCTATGGTTGTGTACGGTCCAATGTACCACAACTCTGACAAATGAACAGAAACTTCAGAGCGAAAGACCCCCATTGCTAATGGACTGTATGTTTTTTACATAGTTGTCTGGTCAGTACATGTACACCATGCTGTCTGCCCTGCCCCTGCTGTGTAACACCATGAGATTCAGTATAACCACTTGGCTTTTACCTTCACTCCTCCCCTTTAAGAGACAGTTTTATTCCCCCGTTGACCATTTCTTTCCGAGGACAAGGCCGGAAGGATGGGAACTGACAGCTTTTTATCATCTTCCCTCATAAATGGTGTTCAAGTTCAAATGGTCCTGCTGTTTTGTCTCAGATCTGCTGAAGGTACCACTGAGTGAAACCATCTTGAATGGATAATTTTTAGTGTGCCTAAAGCAGCCAGTTAGGGCCTCAGCGAGGTAACATCAATAATTTACAGGGGCAAAGCAAACAACTATAGAACCCCCCCCAACATGATGATCAAGCAGAAGCCCAACAAGTGCTATCAGCATAGGACTAAATCATGGCTGTGGCGTGACATGTTGCAGAGTATGGTGTCCCATACTCTGAATTTGTGCTTTGCACTTAACATATCTAAGTGCACACACACAACAGCGAGTAGTGAACGCACACACCGTGAACACATACCCAGGGCAGTGGGTAGCCATTTTTTACTGCGGCGCCCAGGGAGCAATTGTGGGTCCAGTGTCTTGTTCAAGGGTCTCACCTCAGTCGTGGTATTAAATGTGAAAGCCCTGGTCATTCACTCCCCCCACCTACAATCCCTGTCTGTACTGAGAGTCGAACCCACAACATTTGGGTTACAAGTGTACCCCAAGTCCTGATCCTGGAGGGCCAATGTCCTGTATAGTTTAGCTCCATCAAGCTCTAACACGCTTGCCTGGAAGTTTCTAGTGAGTCTGAAGCAGGGCCAGTGCCAAGGGGAGGCATTCGCGGCCTTGCCCCCCTTCCTCTCCTCTGATTAGCTGGTTCAGGTGTGTTTAATTAGGGTTGGAGCTAAGGACTGTGGCCTTCTAGGAGCAGGTTTGGACACCCCTGGACTAAATAAATTCAGAATTAGTAATGGCTAATGCTTTGACTAGGGCAGGGGTGGTGAACTCCGGTCCTGGAGAGCCGCAGCCCTGCAGAGTTCAGCTCCAACCCTAATTAAAACTCACTTTGCCTGTAGGGCTGCGGCTCTCCAGGACCGACGGCATCACGGAATCGCCGAAAATTCCATGATGGGCTCACATAAGTGATATCAATGTAACTCAGTGACAGGCATCAGCCGTGCTCCACGCACAGATTCACTGGTTACACCAGCGCTGCATCGGACCACGTAAAAAGAGTGACTCTGATGCAGTTATATTTGTATATAAATTTATACTTTCACTGGAGCACCTAACCCACCCCTAACCTAAACCTACCCACTTCTGAACAATATAAAACACACACAGACAAATATAAGTGCAGTCACGGGTATTTATTGCAAAAACTGTCCATAAACAAGCAGTATAAAAGCATTACAAACAAGTAGTGTTGCATTCCAAGTCTTCTGAAGCCATACGAAGTATTTATGTGAAGAAGAGAGTAAACACAAGGTTTTAATCGCTGAAAATGATCCTGCTCCGTTAACGCGCTCACATCTCATTCAAAAAGATACTTCCGGGCCGTTGCATGACGCAATCGGTCACGAGACATACAAGAGCCAATAGCCTGTCACAACAGCATAACGCAATCGATCACGAGACACGCATGAGTCAATGGTATTTCACAACCAAAGCTGACATAAAGCTTCTTCTGGCGGTATTTTTTCAATTTACGCACAGAGACTGCAGCAGATAGCGGATGGAGACGACGATCGCGTCTATTCCTCTCACAAATCAATCGTTTTGCCTCGGAAGACTTGGAATATTAATACTTTTTGAATAAATTATGATGGTAGTTGTGTCTGTCTGTTATATCTTCTGTTTTATTTACAAATGGTAGGTTTAGGGGCAGGGGTTGGGTTACGTGCTCATAAATGTGTAAATAATGTAATATAAATAAAACTGTTTTGACTGTTTACGTTGAAAAATCACACCCCAGCATATATGCAATAATGGCAATGTTATTACCCAATATATAATTTGCAACCTGGTCTCACAGAATTCCGTGTAATGGATACATGCATGGACCATGGCTGATGGGGTCACTGACTTACGTCGGTATCACTTCTGTGAGCCCATCACGGAATTTTCGGCGATTCCGTGATGCCACCACAGATTCGGAGTTAAGGGTCCGTGGTCATTACACGGAATTCTGTGAGACCAGGTTGACTAGGGCCTACTTACCAATATCTGCCATTTAACAAAAAAACCCCACCAGTTAACCTGCTGTTGCACTTATGTTCCTTAAGATTTGACTAAACTTTTGCACGGATAACATCTCCTAAATGTGGCTTTGATGGAGAACAAATGAACATTGGGGGAAAAACATGAATAACAAATAACAAATAAGAGAAAAAATACTGATTCTCTCTCTGCATGTGTACAGAAACCCTCAACCCCAAACCACATGGTCCTGTCAAGCATAGAGAGATCTCTGGCAGTTTTATCAGCTTGACTCCGGGCACGACCGGGGCCGTGATGAGGCTGAACCAGAGCTCTGTGGACAGAAAGATAGGGTTAGTGTCAAAGTCAAGGCAGGCCTCAATGGGGGAGGTGAACCTGGGTTGGTATTGGGGTTATGACTGTGGGTTAGGTTGAAGGGACATGGCTCTGTCAGTTCCAACTCTTGTCCATGACTCCTAATGGGGTTTGAATGAAGCCAGATGTTTTATTGGAATGGTTAGGATTAGTGAGATTAACACTTTAGGGGTCAAACAGGGGGACAAGGGTGAAGGTCAGAACAGGAGGAGACAGGTGTAAGACCCCTCCTGAAGTACCCCTCGTGAGTCATATTTTAAACAGACAAGATCACACGTATATAGCTAAATGCCTGAAGACCAGAGATCTGCTGAGAGATTTTGAGTTGTTTATCAAAGATTCTGAATCTGTGTATGCAGCTTGGCAAGTTTGTCACTAGATTTAGCCATTTTAAGAACAATTTTTCAAGAAAAAAAAGTTTCAAAGACTTACCAGTACTGACCCACAAGTGCAAGGTCTTTTCTGCCACAAGCACACCTATTTCTGTGTCTGTGCTTTTCAGTGAGTGGCTGAGAGGAGCAGCGCATTCAGTTGAGGCTGCTAACTTTTTCTCTGAGTGATCACATTTCATGCAAATATATCCAAAATCACAATAAACCCATTGCCTTTATCTTATGTATTTGGGAATTTTGTCAGACAACATTTTGATTATAAATCATGATTTCAGTCATAATTTCATGTTCAGAAAAGAAGTCAGCACGCATGGCATCAAAAAATATATTTAACTCAATGACAGACTCTCACAAAGTTGACATTTTGAGACGCTGAGATGTTTTTTGCAGCCATGGTGTGCGGCTGACTTCAATTATTTTTCTTCATAAAGTTATTTTTGGCCAAGCACCCACTTTGAAAAATCTGCCAGTGATGTGCATGCTTTTGTTTCGTGTATGCTATTACTTTTATTATAAATTTCCTCTGGCAGACGATAAAGCTTGCATGGAAAGAATATTTAGGGACTAGAAGTCTTGGTGTGAACTCTTTTGACCTATACAGTAAGCCACCACCTAGAACATAAACACCATTCGCAAATGTAGTTTTATCTAATTCTATTCTATCAGGACTGATGTTTACCTAAGTTAACCAATGAGATTTGAGTAACCAACCCACAAGAGTTGAAGTTGAGTAGTTTTGCGTGTTAAGTATTATTTCTGGTTTCATTGCATGTACCAATTTCAAGGGTTGGGTTTATTTTCATTTGGAATGTATGTGGTTTGTGAGACTCTTAGAAATGGAAAATTTCAAATAAGTCAGTCGGATTTCTTCTTTTTTCCATTATTTTCTGCTTTAGTTATCCAGTCAATTTTTTATTTTCTTACCCAGAAACAAGTTGCATTCCATCATGTAACAGAAGACGTAGATTCATTGTGACTAGAGAGGATTTTCCAACAGGAAAGGTTTTCATTGTGAAGGCCTGGAATGGATGTGATGGGTTACCTTTAATGGTGCCCTCTTTATGAAGAGAAGAGGAGTGAGCTAAATAAAAAGGGTTTTAAGATGTGACACAGTTAGGAGAGCAGAGCAAAGTGTCAGTAAGAAGACAAAACATGGCTCAGAATTGGGATATTCCTGGTCTATCTGACTCAAAACAGGAAGTGGATCCATTTGAATCTCTAAAAGCTCAGGGTTAGCTTAGATGAAACAACCTTTGAACCCTGTGTGGTGAAAACATAAATGTGCACTTACCAAATCCACACACACATAGCACACACTCTCTCATACAAATATTAAATTGAATACACCTGCTTTATCCAGCTGTGTTTTGCTGAAAATTCTCCAAAACCAAAGCTTCCAAGAAACTCCTTTACCTCTTTGATAATAGCTCATACACTCTTGACAGTCGAGCATTGTGCAATAGCAGTACCCTTCTGTGTAGTGTTATATTTTACAGACCACATCTTTTGCATGTAATACCTCTTTAATTTTTTTTTTTCCACAATGCAGAATTTGTGAGTAAATCCTTATTATACACACGCAAGTGGGATTACCATATCTAACCAGACACATTGTGTGGTTCTAAAGCTGTGGGTATGGAACATATTAATTGTGTCTACAGTAATATGCATCAGAAGGGTGCCTTATTATGGATCTATGCCCTAGTGCTTGATGTTTGTCATGTGTGTCCGTTTTGGGCAAAGTCTTCATGGGAATATAAAGCCCTTCCATGGCTCTCTGTTCTGTCGCATGCATGATTCATTGAATTTGTTTTTGTGGGAGAAGGCCCGCTCTCAAAAAATATCAATTAGAGGAAATTGTACTGGTGGCATTCTTGAAACTTGCATGTGTGGTTTGGCCAATGAGTTTGTGTTAAAGTTGCGTGCAGGAAGGAGGGAAGCGTGGCTTGCTAAACACGAGCCATGTCTCACTCTGGATAGAATAAACACATGTCCTCAGGGACCGGCAGAAGATTGATAAAGCTCCTGTTGAACTCAGGGAAATCCCATGTCTGGCACGGGCTGAATTTGGGGGTTTGTGGGTGACTAGGGTGGAGAGTTAAACCACTTCCCCTGCTTGTTAAACAAGGTCAATAAAAGACATTACACTCTGGGCTCGGCAAAAATCTTTAGCATGTCATTGCTTTCGTCTGCTGGAGAGTGACTTCAGCTTTTGGTTGATCTACAGCATCATGCCAGATGGATCTTTCATGGTGAGTTGAGGTGCGAATGACAGAGCTACCATCCTTGGAAACTGAAATTTGATGTGTTGAATGTATAAAGATTGGTTTCAAATCCAAAAACTTCAGAGTTTGTTTAAAAAACTGTATAATGTGTTGCTTTACTATGACCTGCACTAATACTAGTAGTGCTTTACATGATAAAGTTTGTATAGACAGCTTCTTGGTCACAGTTTGGTCTGCTGGGTAAAATTGGACTATGGTTGGATTAGAGCTCTAAATCTTAGGATTTGGTTTGAGTTAGAATTTACTCACACTTCAAGCAAGGCATGATGAAACATTTCCATCTCTTAATTAAGACCAGAGCCATTTTGAGAGTTGCTAGGCTAATTCAAGTGACAGTTCGACCCAAACTGAAGCTTGTTTTTTTCCTCACTAAAAACTTCAAAGCATCCAGTCCAAACACAGCCGAAAGGCCTCTGAACCATCTGAAAGCTCCTCATCTATCCACAGTCACATGATTCTCCATTACCACGCTAGGGTCAGGAGTGCAATGAGTTGGGAAACTCTTCAGTCCGTTATTGCATGGGCATTCAACCCTGCTTATTAGCTCCAACTCTAATAAAACTCAGCCTAACCAACTAATCAAGGATTAAATGATTACAAGCAGGTCTGTTGAAGCAGGTTGGAACTAAACTTTTCAGGACAGTGGGTTAAAACCCCTGCATTATTGTATTGATCTGAATGATAGTCCCCACTATGGGATGCAAGTATCCGGGGCTGTTGCTATGGTTTCTGGGCCCTCTGAACACATGAAAAGCATATTAATTTGGGTCCCCATTGGGCAAAATAGGGATGTGGTGGGGGTGGGATGTCCTCCTCAGTACAAATCGCTTCCCTTGTTTGCATCAGGCCCTCTCTCTGATCGCTCGGAATCCTAACCTTCCACCTTGTTACGGCACCCCTGCCATCCCCACAAGAATCCTTTACCATTTTAACTAGAAAAAAAACTTTCTTGGTCAACCACCTTCACCAGTTTTGTTGATGTATAGTCTCAGACTCAGATGTCACGCCCACGGACTGTTGGCTGAATGTCTGATGCATATGGCACTCAAAATTGAAAACACTTCAGGGGTTTTGAAGTTGACATCTGATTTGTTGAATTCTACAGGATTTCTGGGATATGTGTGTGTCGCATTCTTAAACGTTCTGCCTGGAAACAGATGCTGTGATGCCAAACCCCTTCATGAAAGAAGAAAGCCGTCATGTTTACAATTGTGAGCGCTTATCAGGATCAACTAAAAAGGCTGGATTTTCAAAAGTATGTGAAAAATTTTAAGTTTGCGGCATAATATCTTTAAAATATGTCCAAGAGTTTTACACTCCAGTGTAAAACTCCACTTTCAAAGTGGCCAAGGTTCCCAGACCTTCTGCCATCAGTCTGAAGCTCTGGCTACGCAAGACTAGTTGATTCACTGCATAACTATATTGGTATACCAGCACCAAACCAGCATAGAAATTTATGCTAGTCTATTTAGCAGGCTACTTAATATGAGAGAAACAGATTTTAGATTTGCAGGTAAGGAGGACTTTAATCAGAAAATATGTTGTTGAGGGGGCTGATGACCTAAGGTGAGTTGGGGTTGAAGGGGTTCAGGAACGAGGCTTATCCTTGTCATCTTCACAGTGCTTCTCATCTTGTTTCACACACTTCATCGCTCTGAAGGAATTCAACATGTTCCAAGAGTGGGAGTTACGAGAGGCCAATGCTTGGTTGGGGAAAATGGTGGGCACCCTTCCCAGAAATAACAAATTTGTAGAGATCAGTGGAACACTGGATTGTATGAAGAACAAAAGAGGAATAGGAGCTTGAGGAGTGGAGAGGAGTGAGCATCGACAGTCAGAAATCTTTATAATTACAAGTTATCATTGTGTCCATCTCTTTTTTATTAATGTTTTTTGCTGTCTTCTCTAATATTGTGATAATACACATGCTTCCTTGTTCCTTGTCCGCCTCTTTTCTATCATCAGCTTTCTATCCCTCCCTCCCTCAGCTTCTATTCTGCTTCCAGGATCTTGTCCATGTTTTTTGTGGGTCACTTGGAAGTGGAAAATTAGCCTTGTTTCCTGAGGCAGGGATTCATCCCACTTATCTCCAAATTAACTTCCAGAGTTCTCGATGATAATCGTACTGATCATCACGGTGAAACAGGAGCCCCAGTAACACACTGCGATAAGTGGTACATCACTGCAGTACCATGGTCTTGCACACATCACTGATTAGCGGTCTGCTAACTTGATCCCTTTACAGTGAGAAGAGAGAGGCTGTAGGATCAGAGCTCCTTCTCTGTAGGTCTAATCCCCATCTCGAGCAGGCGATACTGTGATTGGACATCCCACAGTCTCTGGATGTTTAAGCACTGCGGTAGTTGCTCTGAGTTTGTGGAGTACCAGAACTTTGCAAGTGTTGTCACTTATAGCGCTATCATTGCTAATAACAGGCAGGATTAGCTCTTCTTCTGCTTGATCTCATAATCCTCTCTCTCTATTGCTGTCTCAGCTCATCACAATCCCAAAAACTTCATCATCTCTCTCTCTGCTGTGGCATATCTGAAGGGTATTAAAAGGAATTGACCTCATGTTTGAGGTTTCTGGCCCTGTTCTTTGTCAGGGAGCTCAGAGCTCATTACCACAATGGTCCTGCAAGACTTACAGTCTCATGAGTTAATGTCTTCATTTTCTGGTACTGCTTTAATCAGTTCATCTGTAATAATGCTAACACATTCTACATTTACAGTACCAGAGATATGCTTTTCAAAGTGACTCACAATGCAATGTATACATTTAGTCAATTCTTGCATTCCATGGTGCATTGCTTTCCTTCTGGGAAAGATGGCTCATCTTACACATATTCACACTAACTCCGCCCACCAACGTGTGATTAGGCTAGTCAAAACTACAAAAGACAATCATCTAACAACAGGTACAGTGGTGTAGATGGTACAGCGTGTGCTGTAGTAATTTTTGACGCGATCGATTACATAGTCTCAATACGGTGGCATCCATTTAATAATTTGAATTAAAATTATAATTTACACTCAGTTATAATTTTAAACAATATGTTATTATTGCATATTGTTTTATAATGTCCTACAATACTGAGATCCAAATAATTGCCACTATTTGCAATAATTAGAATTAATAGAAAATCCTACTATTTTAACATAGTGTAAATAGAATCTATAGCTATTTGCACTTAGTTTAAAATACTAAGTAAGAAAATACTGCTATTTTCACTTAGTGTAAATTGGCACTGCCTAAATAAAATGCTCTCTAAAATGGACACACCTCACTCCTCTTATTATAATTATAAACACCACTTACCTCTGCTAGTGGTGTTTGTCAGTTGAGAAAACATTGGACATATGAAAATTACAGTATGTAGTCAGACAAAATATTACTTTTATAAAACATTAGCACAATATTATCAATTTATCAAACATGTTATCAATGCCTTATAAATTCTACACTGTCTGGGCAGTTTTGATGTACTGTTCAGTGTAATATAGAAGAAGATGCACTAATCCTAATATGCTAAACTATATAACATGAGAAGCATGCGAACTGGGATCGGAAAACAAACTCAAAACAGCCGCCCATGACTCAATCATTTCAGAGCACTGGTTGAGTTCACAGATGAATCTTCCGGTGTGTGATCTCCGGGCAGAGAGCTGGCGCTGATGGATGGAGTGCAGTGTTTGATGGATGGGCGGTGGAGAGAGAGAGGGGATGTTCAGCACTGAAGCAGCAATAGGAGTCTTGGCATGAAACCTGCTTCCTGCGTGAGCTGGCCTGCGCTGCTCTGCGTTAATCTGACCTTGTCTTCTTCCCTGATGCGCCTGTAGGATTAATGCTCGGTTTGCATTTATCCATCTAACCCTCCGCCTCCCTCTTCCTCCCCTACCGCTCTCTCTACCCCCATCATAACACTCAACGCTGTGTCAAATTAGAGAAGGAGACAGAGAGGGTGAATAGAGGAGGTATACTGTAATTGCAACCTTATAGAGATGTTTTCACTTTCCACTTCTCTTTTTCTTTCTTTTTTTAACTCTGCAATAAATGGAATTATTCTGTTGTAATCTAAAGATTTGAAAAATGTAGACTTTCTAGTCAAGCTCAGGCACTTTATTAATCACAGAAGTTTATTAATTACAACTAATTTACACAACAGCAAAAATGAACAGGGTGGAACTAATTTAGCCATTGCTCGGTGAGAAATCACAGCCAGTTTACATGAAGGTGTCAACTAGAGGTTCATTTTGGGCTGGTTTAGACCTCGTCACTTCATGCATTTTCTCTGATTGGATAGCTGTCTGATTTGTTAAAACGGTTCCATTTTGGCCACATAAATGTGTCCCTGCAAAATGGATATAAATCTGATCTTCAATTCCTGTGCTATGTGCAAATTTAATGGAGTTCACGTCAACGAAAACAACAGATAGGCTGTGTGCTGCATTTGATAATTTCAAGATGAAAGTCCGCAGCAGGAGTGGCATCAGTACTGAAAAATAAGTTAGTTTTACTACTTTTAATGAAGATGATTGTGTGTTACTCATCCAGTGTTAGTCAGTGGTGTATAAAGTACCTGAAAGCCATACTCAAGTAAAAGTACAGATACCTTACCAGAAAATGACTTTGGTAGAAGTCACCATTTAGAATATTACTTGAGTAAAAGTCTTAAAGTATGTGATATTTATTGTACTTACTGTAAGTACAAAAAGTATTTTTTAAATCTTAAACGTATTTATGTATTAAAAGTAAAAGTACAAGTAAATGCAAAATGTAAAAGAAGCAAATAAATATATATATAAAAAATTTTCATACACAGCTTGAGTAAGATTGTGTTCAGTTTGAACTCTTCCTTCCATTTTGTATTTTTGGGTATGAATAAGAAGCACTTCATCCGGTACTTAGTGTCTTTCATTCCAACATAAGAAAACATTTCTGGAATCTGCATCTGAAATAGCATTTAGATGTATTTACAAAGTTTAATGTATCTCAGAGGTTACATGGATGCATTTAAACTGCAGTTACAGATGCATAAATAGGCCTAATGTTTTGTTTTTAACATAAAACGTTGAATACTGATATTTAAAATAATTTAAGACATGAAAAAATAGTCTAAATTAAAACCGCCAGTATGTAGCAGCAAGTGACTGTTAATGAGTGAGTTCAATTCAAATGACTGATTCATTCAGGAACAAAGCATTTGATTGTGTAAATGAGTGAATCACTGAATCATTTTTTATTATCCGATTCATTCAAAAAGCTGATTCATTCAATAAGTAAACACTGTCCATCGCTCAGAGACGGAAAACAGTGCTGTGATCTTTGTTTGGAACTATTTTCGTTGGCAAAATGAGCAAAAACAAGCAATATTATGTCTAAAATGTAAGTCACTTATTGCTTTACTGAACTTGTATAAAATTATTATAAAATGTGTTATCATGCTTATATCTGCAGAAAAACGGTACTCTTTGTGTGATATAGATTAAGTTAACTATATTAAATTATATAAATATCAAAAGCATAGAGAAGCATTTTTGCCGTCTACAAAGAATGCCTGGAATGTTGAGTTTTAATAGACTAATAAATCAACGTGTGTGCACTCTGTGTGTGATTTGGTGATATAGCCTACTTGATAATGTCAGATCGCACATCATTACAACAACACTTACCATATTATCGCAGAAGATATACTGTATAGTGCACACCCCAGACTCGACTTGAGTGAAAAATTAATCATCGGTTGTTTGAGCACTTATTTGCACATGAGCAAAGGTGTTTTTAGAAGTCTAACTTACAAGCGCCAGACCACTGATTCGTCAAACCTGCTTTCCTGCTGTCCGTGTTCTTAACGAATTTGCTTCGGGGAAATGTATCGGAGTAAAAGTATACATTTTAATTAGGAAATGTAGTGGAGTAAAAGTAAAAGTTGGCTGAAATATAAAAACTCAAGTAAAGTACAGATACTCCCAAAAAATACTTAAGTACTGTAACGAAGTATTATTACTTCGTTACAATACACCACTGTCCGCAGCGATGTGTGTTGCATTAGCACTGTCATATATGATGTCATATAGCCTATAAAACACTCTCACACGTTTATTATTTTATATATTATAGGAGTGACCCTTCTTTTTTTGGTTTATGATGGTGGTTATGACACACTATCTATGATAACTTAATACACTAGTGGCACAGCAGTAAAGCTTTGTGCATGTATCTATGTTCCATAAGCACCATTTCCAGGGGCTTGAAACAGGAAGAGGGGCTGAGGTTAAATTTGGGGAGTGCACAAGAAAATGTAGACTCCATAAAACCCACACTGTGTCCCCAAATACTTCCATGATGGATTTATAAACTACAGAAGGAGAGGGGAACGAACTGTTTATTTTAGATCTTTAAATGTGACCTTTTTTAAGACTGACCACAACTTAAAACAGAAAAAGGGAAGAAATGACTCGACTACAGGAAGCCACAGGGTACCATGTCAAGAAAGACATAAACACAATAGAGGGAAAGGACTTCAAGGACAGGAGAAAGAAAAAAGACAGGACGTAGCGAGATAATGAGGGATAGGGTTAAGAGTTAGGCCTCAAATTAAGGTCATTTCTTCATGGGAGGAAGTTATTATTATTAATGGCTCGTTTCCACTGAGCGGTACGGTTCGGTACAGAACGGTACAATACGCAATTATTTCCATTTCCACTGTCAGAAGTTGTGAATGGTACCAAAATACCGAACCATACCGTACCACTTTTTTGGTACCCTTCCGTTGGGGTACCTAGCACAGCAAAGGGTGCCAAAAGGGTGGAGCTAAACCCACTGCAGAACGTTGATTGGTTGACTAGAATCTTCACTTTTGGGGATAAAGCTTCTCCTTTGAGTGTTCGGCATATTTTCTAAATATTACTGTTATTGTGTCATGAAAAGTAGTTTTAAGAGTTTTTCAGGCGAGAATGTTCTGTAGTTGTATAAAACTCAAATCTGCGGTTTATTCATAAAGATAGCACCTATTTGGAAAATTTTCTATGCCGATTTCGGAGCTCCAGGCGATCACCGGGCGCTCGGTGCTCATGTATCCGCCTCGAGCAGGCTTACGCTCGGCTAGTCCTTCTGACATTTGTCACTGGCTCTGATGTCTCTGTAGTGATTAAACATGAGATACAATTCGTTTTGGGTATATTTAACAGGCATTCGTGTTCTTATTAATGTATTATTTGTTCCTTGTCATATCATTTTGGCTAAGCTCAAAGTTATGTTTAACTTTATATTATTTTGAACTTTACCGTAGTACAGCACTGATTTTGTAGCATACGTTTGACTGATTTGTTTGCCTTATATAAGCCTCTTACACTTTGTACTTATACTTTTATAATGGCTATTATTGTTCATTAAAACTGACATTTAACAAAAAGAGGTAGAGTTGTGCTTATTGTTGCGCTTTATTGTCGATCGCTACTTTCTGGCATACACCACGCCTTTCAAGTAAGGGTATTGTTGGCAGTGGAAACGCAAGCTGGATCAGGGTGTTCGGTCCCGAACCGTACTGTACAGTACTGTACTGACCCATACCGCTTGGTGGAAACGAGCCATAAGAGCGCTTCTGACAAACACACACAGAGAGAGAGAACATGAGGGTCATCAACTAGGCAGAGAAACACAATAGAAACTCAATACCGTTTAGAAAACCTGATCAAATAACATTGGTTCTGCCGTCATGTAACGAGGGTTAATATTACATCTGAATTCCCAAAAACTGAGATCTGTCTGGGGTCGGAGGGTGGTTCGATTCTCATGGGCTTCGGCAGAAATATGGAGTTCGTTTGTGAGGAGGAATGTGAGGCGACAGGGGGCAGACGGTCTCGTTAGGTCACTGCACTGAAGTAGTTTGTTATTTATGGTGTGGGATTCCTACTTTTCAGCACTCACCACGTTTTCACCTGCAGACCCTCTCTGAACGCGCTCAATGCTGGAGCCGGTCGCAGACACCAACATGTGGATTTTAGTCAGGGTGGAGGTCTTTGACAAGAATGAAAACAAGGCTTTGAGAGAATTTATGCCCCTAAGTAAAATCAAAACATTGACAAAGGGCATTTAGACACATTTAATAAACTGTACAGGTTAAAATTGAAGTAAATGACCTCACCACCTTTTGTCCATGCAGGCAGCTGGATTCCAAAAGCCACAAGTGACTCATTAGAAGTGCTCTATATAAACTGCAACTCTGCAGCAAACAAGTAGTGCTCCTCACGGGAGTCTCCACACTTGAAAAAAAGGACTTTTCACACCTGACCCAGTTGGAGCATTTGTTTCAGAACCTGACATGTCTTCTAGGTTTGTCTAGGCATATTTGAACACTGAAATCAAAATAAACTGTCCAAGATTGCCTGAGCAAGGTGGTCATATATAATATGGTCATGCAGAATATGTGCTTTATAAACATTAATAAACAGCCAATATGATAATAATAGGCATGCTAATAAGCAACTAGTTAATAGTGAGAATTGGTCCCTATGCTAAAGTGTTACCGCATAGATTTATGCATATGTGACTTGCAGGAACACATTTGAAATGTTGCCTTGTGAAACTGAAGCAAACCAAGAAGAAAATGCAACACTGTAATTATTTTAATCACTGTCTTCGAAAAAGTAAACAATGTACATTTTCCCAGGAAAAATATCTGACAATCTTTAAGACAAGATGCATCTTTTTTCAAGCAATACTGCATGACATAATTAGACTTGTTTTCATAAATTGTATCCTGCTATTTGTGTTCAGAAAAATAAAGTATTTACAAAAACACCAGGGTGAGTAAATAAGGACTGAATGTTTTTTGGGGTGAACTATTAATTTAAAAACAACTGAGAAAAATAATTGCATTGCAATAAGACAAAAAGTGCATTAAAAAAAAGCTAAATCAGTAAAATAATCCTGAAAATGAATCTAAGCATGCAGTATTGCTTTTCAAGTAAATTGATCTCATTCTTTTAAAGAGTTTTAGGTTATCTCGAAAATTAGACAAAAATCTTCACAATTTATTAGTATGTTGCTAAGCTAATGTTCATTCTGCCATAAGCTTTCTGCAATCAAAACAATGCCTTCATCGGCACTTGACTTGGTTTTGGAACAGCCTTCATAGCCTCGTTTTCATTTGCATCACTTTAAATGTTGTGTTGACCCTGACTAATGTCCATCTTTCTTTGTTATGATCACACTATCAGATATGACCACCAGTAAACAGCATATAAAACCAAAATGAACTCTACCTTCTCATCCATGCCACTGAAGAACGAAACCTTCCTGCGTCTGTCCTCATATGAAGCCCTGCATAATAGTACAAGATATGAGCTTATTTTAAAGCTGTGTACTGTTAATTATAGATACAGTACATCCCTCACATCCTCATGCATGGCCTGTGGGCAGGGTGTGACATTACCACAATGCCTTGGTCCATCTGCTGCAGGGTTGCGTCCGTGTAGATTCACACACCACAGAGCACCGTTTAGGGAAACACAGGGGCAGAAATGGAATGCAAACATTTGCTGAGCTCCTTAAACTACACCAGAGAATAGGAAGCATTCATTATAGGGTGACAGTACCTACACTCTACTGTCTAACCAGTGTTATATAGTAAGTAACTAGTAGTGATGCTCCTAAATTTCATGTTTTAGTTGCTCAGCTGTTACATAATAGTATAATTTTCTACTTGTACTTTAGTGCAATAAACTGCGATGTTTTTGAACACTTGATTGCAATGTAATTACAATTTGACAGAAAATTGTTTTAAATGTATATTATATGTAATTAGATTGTTTTTCACCCACTTAATTAAGACTTAAGTACATCTTAATATGCAATTTCATAATTATATTTTGAAATATTTTGAAAGTGTACTGCTGAATTAAAAAATATGCTAAACTAAAATATACTTTAATGTACATTTTATTAAAACTTGTATATCATGTATTTAAGTATTTTTGTAATTACAAATTTGTAATGATAAAGTTGCAATTTAGAACAATTAAAACATATTAACTTTAAATGCAACTTTAAGTTTAAAACACACTACTATTAAAGTTATAATGAACTTTACATGTAATGGTATGATAGTCAACACATAAGTGTACTTAATTAAAAGTGCAACAAAATATTATTTGAACATATCGATTTAAATTGTAATAATATCAAATTTCAAAAAGTTTCACTTTATAGTACAAAGTACACTTTTAAAATGTGTACTTAAATGTGTGAATAAAATAGTTGAGATAGTGTGCTCTCATTAAGTTAATTTAAGTGTATTGTTGTATTATATTATCTGCAAGTACAGTTTTTTTAAATACACTTTTAAGATTTGAAACACATCCTAAAGAAAAAGAAAGAAAAAGAAAGCTGAATCAATAATTAAATCCCCTCCTGTAATGTTTCTTGCCGAGGTAGCATTGAAAAAGTTTGTTTATTGTAGTTAACAGATTTTATAAATTTTCATTTCATATTCTACAGAAGAAGAAAATCACACAACATGTGTGTTGGAACAACATGAGGATGAATAAATATTGAAATAATAGGTGAAATATATCCCTTTAAGGCATTCGCTTCCACCTTCAGAATCAGATCTGACCACCTGCTTGCATGTTTTTAGTGCTTAAAAAGCGTGTCTAGTGAAATCAGCAGCGTTGCAGCCCTAAAACTCATAAACTTCATCTCCCACGAGCCCTCACTGACGTCTCCACAGGTGACTTCAGAATGCGCCCATAAAATGTATCTTTCCTGTAAGCCGGAGGACCGTGACCTCAGCACGACCCTGCTGCTCCTAGTGATTCATGGGAGTTCAGGAGCGATACAAGCGATTCCTCAGATTCCTCCGAGACCAGACACTGACTACAGTATGACACTTAGGATGCAGAGATCACAAAACCTCAGGGAGTACCGTAACTCACAGTGTGTGTGTGTGTGTGAGGCAGAAAGAGAGGGAAGACAATGGTAGTACAGTCTCACTTTACACCATCTCGCAGCTAATTCATTGCACTAACGTCCATGGCCTCTCCATGTCTGCTGTGCAAGGTTTTACAGGAAGTTCTCTGCGCTCTGTAAACGACTCCCTTTTTGAGCCATGTGTGATCCTGTGGTTGTGTTTAAAGTGAAACACATGGCTGTACTGGAGCAGATTTCTGCCCGAGTGTATCTACACAGACTGCATTCAAAATAAACTAATTCCTTAAACTATTAATTCTTGAATATATTGGCTTGTTTTATATTTCAGTTAAATAAACTACAATCCAAGAAGCGCTGTAATTCTGCTCTGGAATACTTGTCTGCTCATCTGCGGTTTTTACACATAATTTTTCATAATGACTTTTCCTTTTGAGATTTACACACACAACCAAACACTCCAAATACCTTTGCAACGCCCAGCAACAACATAAAAAACACTCTGAGCAGTCTGAGCAACTGCATGACAACACCTAGGAAACCATAGCATAGCAACATTCTATTACACACCCAAAACACTTTATCAACCAAATAACAAGCAACCTAGCAACCACCCACAACATTCTAGCAACTGCACAGAGACACACTTTAAGACATTCTTAGTAACCACGAGCTGTTATTTTAACAGTTTAAAAACAACCAGGACGCTGTATCAGCTGCATAACAATACCCTAGCAACACTTTAGTATAGGGACCAGTTCTCACTATTAACTAGTTCGTAGCATGCCTATTATTACCATACTGGCTGTTTATTAGTAAAGCACATATTCTGCATGAC
The DNA here is from genome assembly GCF_012432095.1 of Onychostoma macrolepis. Taxonomy (NCBI): domain Eukaryota; kingdom Metazoa; phylum Chordata; class Actinopteri; order Cypriniformes; family Cyprinidae; genus Onychostoma; species Onychostoma macrolepis. Next base: position 26,725,288 of record NC_081177.1, on the reverse strand, counting down.
CATATTCTCCATCCCTAATCCTACTCGATACCTAAACTTAACAACTACCGCACTAACTATTAATAAGCAGCAATTTAGGAGTTTATTGAAGCAAAATTCATAGTTAATGGTTTGTTAAAAGAGACTTGAACCTTAAAATAAAGTGTGACTCAAAACACCTTAGCAATCCAATATTAATGAATTATTACACGGCTCTCTGGATTACTTGATTCTGATTGGTCAGTCGTGACATTCTGAGTTGTGTTATTCCCCAATAAAACCATCATCATTAGCAATGCCGAATAACATAGCGCTTATCCAGGTTTTTGAGGCCAGCGCTTCTTTCACGTCTCTCATATCACATTGCCGCGCTCTCTCGTTTCATTGTTTCGACCGTATTTACTGTAAAATGAAACTGGAGGACTTCAGTATTATTCAGTATACTCTTCAGTCTGTGGTAATATTGTTAAATCAATCATCTTGTTGCCAGAACAATTGTTTTGTACACTGTAATGGATTTAAGATAAGGTAAGATTTTAAAACACTTTCTTCTCAAATAAAATTGTATGTCCTCGTCTTTATTAATTTTGTAAAACGCTGTGTAATTAGTGATTAATGACTATACATTATGCCTTTAATATCCATCTCGTCTCTGAACTTTTAGGCTTTTTGGAACTTCTGAACTTTTACTTTGCAGAAGTTTTGCATTTTAAGAGCTGATAAAATATTTCAATTCAAACTATTTTGTGCCTAATTAATTACTTATGTGGCAAGCAGTCCTGTAATAAGCGGGATAATGTACATCCAGCCAGTTGTTATCACAGAATAAACCACTTTAGGGTGATGTAAGAGTCAGTACCTTTTTAAAAGGTATAATTATGTACCATTGAAGTACTAATATGTACTTTTTAAAGGTAAAACTTTATTTTGATAGTCCACTTTAGACATTCTACTAACAGTAAGTAACTTTGCAACTATAGGTACATGACAACTAGCAGTCATTAGAGTATAAGTAGACTGTCTGCTTAATATTTTCTAACACTTCATTTTCTAACTTACAACATACTGACTATGAGAAACTTTGCAAGTATATGTCAACTTATTCTACTAACCCTAAACCTACCCTACTGAGAGTTAGTAGACATGTAGTTGCAAATTAATGAGAATTAGTTGACATGTAGATGCAAAGTTACTTATAGTTAGAATATCTAAAGTGGACTATCAAAATAAAGTGTAACCTTTTAAAGTACTAGTATATATCTTTAAAGGGATAATTCACCTCAAAATTAAAATGACCCCATGATTCCCTCCCCCTTTAGCCATCCTAGGTGTGTATGACTCTCTTCTTTCAGACAAATACAATCAGAGTTATATTAAAATAAAAATATCCAAGCTTTATAATGGGAGTGAATGGGGGCTTATGCTACGCCTACATCCTACATCATCCGCTGGAACGCCACTCTCTTGTGAACGCGCGTACATCAGTTAGCAGAAGATTGAGAATACGGTTTATAAAGTTTAATTTATAAACTTTATTCACCTTTATTCACCCCATGGAGCCGTGTGGATTTTTTTTTATTTTTTATGATGGACCTCTTTATTTTTTCTTCAAAATATCAACAGTCATTCACTGCCATTATAAAGCTTGGAAGATCAAGGACAGTATTTAATATAAGTCTGATTGTATTCGTCTGGAAGAAGAAATTCATATGCTCCTAGTATGCCTTGAGGGTGAGTAAATCATGGGGTCATTTTCATTTTTGGGTGAACTATCTGTATCTATCTAATATGCCCCCTTTTAGGAGTAAATAAAGTACAAAAGTGTACCATTCGAAAAGGTACTGCCCCAGTGGCAGCTTTTGTACCTTTTTTTTCTGAGAGTGTACCTACAGTTGTCCTCTAGCAATCATCCAGATCAAGCTGCTAGAAACCACAAATCTTAAAACTTAAAACACTCAGAACCTTAGCAACCACATGGAGCAACAAACTAAAAACACTTATAACACCTTAACAGATGCATAGTTACATATTTAAAACACTATCGAACTTAACATCCTGGCAACCACTCATAACAGCCAAGAAATCACATTGGCTTGATAACCACCTACGCCATCCTAACATGGTGATGAGTTTGGCACCGACAACAAACAACTCAAATGCGCAAACAGAAGGCATAATGTGCTGTAAGGGTCAGTTAAGTGTGTGTTTAAGAGTCAAGGATCAGTGTATGTGCATGATCTCGCTCCTCAGCTGTATGATCAGTGTTTGGGTGAAGACTGTAGTCACACTGACCCTCAGCTTTGGCTCAACCCTTTAACTCAAACACTCCCACTCTTTACTTTGGCATCTGCGCCTGAAATAAAACTACAAACTTCAATATCATTTTTCACAACTCTGCTGTGAATTGTGAAAGTATTTCCATTTGTTCAGAGCTGGGTTGGATGTGTGTGGTCATAGTGGCTCCTGCAGTCTCGTAATGAGACGTTCTCACATTATAATACAATATTATTTCTGCTTTGTGTTTTGTTATCCAGCAATGCTAAAGGCTGTTGTCTTTCTTTCTTAAACACACACACACACACACATTTTAACTAGCTATACAAATGCTTTGATTTTATTGTTTTTTATATAAAGCTAATTATTCATGATTACTTCATATTATCACAGAAATAAAAGAAAACATAAAGCTGCACTACAGAACCTTGGCCTCACTATCGCCATCTGTGGTCGAAACGTAAAAGTGCACATTACTTGCGGAGTAATTATTTTAAGTCGTGTGCTTCTGTGCAGATGAGTCTGATGATTTGAAGAATCTGTGGTTACCACATCAGAGCGGATCTGTCATGCTCCACCAAGAACCACTGACAGTAAGAGGAACATTCAACAAAGTGTATATCAGGAAAAACGTCATGAGCAAGTAAGCCTCATATTTGCCGCTATGGTTTTGATTCCGCAGTTTCTTTTGACAAAGAGTGATTCTCCAGAGGTCAATGAGGGATGTTGTTTAGAACATTAGTGGCAATAAAGATTCTTTATTTACATTGATGATTGCATCAAGAACCTTTAACATCCATGGAACCTTTCCATTCCATAAAATGTTCTTCACACTTAGAAAAAGAGGGTTATTTTAAGAAAGGATCTTTGGGGAACCAAAAATGCTGCTTCTATGCCATCACTACCAAAACCTCCTTTTAAAACCATATTTTGTAAAAGTGTTGTTAAAAAAATCTTTGAAAATGTCCCCGAATGGAGGTTTTGGAACTTAAATGTATCCCCACAGTATAGCTAAGCAAATTCTCTCTCACGCACGCAAACTATCTATGAAGTTTCTGTCTCTGGTTTGTCCTGTGCTGCTCTCTGACTGTGTAATTCTGACCCTTTATAATCTAATTCAATCTCACATTAGAGAGACGGACGGAGATGAAGCCCCTGCAGGCGAGCCAGCCTCTCATTGCACACACTCATTCAGCCTTAACACACACACACAACCACTGCTTTCTGGAGAACTTTAAAAATGTTATTTCCAGTCCTGCTGCATTATGAAATGATACTGTTTGAGAGGATGAATGTTTTATTATCGCTTGTTATTGTGTGTTTTTATACACTCTAATATTTGGCAGTATTGTACTGTCATGCCAACAATGCCATATTGAATTTGAATTTTGAAAAATTTAATTTATGTATTGTAAAAATACACAAAACTTTCAGAAAGTGTGAGTGTGCTCTTAAAAAGTGCACTTTGTAATAATTACTTTAAAGTACATTTAAATAATTATGTTTTAATAATCTTTTGTCATGCTTTGAAGAAGTTCACTTATTTTAATGTGTTGACTAAAATACTAAAGCACATGCAAAGTATTTGATTATAATTTTAACGGTAGTGTGTTATTTGATATTACATTTAAATTAATATATTTGAAATGTACTAAGTTGCAACTTCATCATTACTAATATAATTACAAATATATTTAAACATGACATACAAATCTTAATAGAAATTACATTACAGTATATTTTAGTTTACTGTAAATGCTTGTCAGTACATTCAGCAGTACCCTTTATATTTCAAAGACAATATATGTCATTATGAAACGTGAGAGTATATTTAATTACATAAAACATGTAATTCCTAATTTAATTGTTCCGAATTGTTCAACTACATATATGCATGTAATATAAATTACATTTACATTTAATTGCAAATGCCCTGCAATTAAATATCTGAAAACATTCAGTTTGAACATAAGTATATTATTTCTGTAATTGGAAAAAAAAAGTATGCTAAAGTGTGCTTATTTTTCACAAGGGATGATGATACTACAGTGGAATATATGTTCATATCAATATGAATACACTGGAAAAAAAATTTATTTTTTATTAATCGCACTCGCACAAAAGACACAGATTCTGTATTGCTCAAATAGCATCGAAATCCATGGGAACTGCCAACATGGAAATGCAAATCTTCAATAGTTCAATAATGAACCAAGGTACGTGAAGAGGGAGTCTCTGATGATTCACACTCATCACTCTTTCCCATGAGCCCCCTCTCTCTCCAGACAGAAGAAATGGGAGACAGTGAGACACAAAAGCATGGTGGTGTTTGGGAGGGACTTTCACATACAGCTGCATACATTGAGCATCAGGGGGTCTCGTGTGTGTGTGTGTGTTTATTGACCCTCTGTCTCCCCCCTGCCGTTCGGCCTGGCCTGCAGCGCTAATTGAATTCACGGAGAACAAGTGGCCATTAATGAAGCTGATAACGATGTACACAGCGAGAGCACACACCAATGAGCCTGACGGAGAGACTCCAGCGGCGGACAGCAAGAGAAAACATACGATCCTGAGGAACCACAGAGGAGCTCTACAGAGATGCTCTATTGTGCTGTCCATCTGTGAAGGGAAGCAATAAAGCAATAAACAATCTGGGTATGTCGAGCCTCACGGAGACAGCAGAAGTGACAAAGGCAAAGAAAAAAATAGGAGTTTGTGTTATGCAGTTATGTCTTTCTTTTTTTATATTTTGGGCTATTTTGCTTCCATCACATGTATTTTGTTTTTCAGGCTAATGGAAAGAAAACATCCAAAATGCACATTTAAGTGTTTATTACATTTCATGTACATATTAAAGGCTGAGTCAACCCCCCCCCCTCCTCTCATTCTCTTTCCACTTCAGTAACACCTACACACACCAAACTTACCGTTTTATTCATATCTATATTCTGGTTTTTACAGAAGGGTTTGCTCGTATAACATTTGTCTAATTTTTCCCTAACGATATGTTTGGTTGGTTGGTTATTTGTTTGTTTGTTTTATTGCTTTTTTTTTTTTCTGGAAGTATTTCCTGATTTATTAAGTGATAAAAATAGATCCAAAATCCACGTAAAAAAAACGTAACCCTAAACACTAATGTCAACCATTTTAATCAAAAAAAGCTTCAGATTTCTATTCTGTAAATGTATGCAAATTATTGCCTGTTAGATAACGGCTTATTTGCTTTGTAAACATAACATTTCCCAAAACGTGTAATACAAAATAATTGCTTTTAATGCACTGTGATTAATCAGTGGGGAAATGTATAGTGATATCTATCAGTTAAAAAAAAATTTAAAATGTGTATCGCAAAAGGAAGGTTTCCATGAAGGAAAATGAACAATTTGTCATTATTTTACACAGGGAAATGTTCATGCTGCTCTTTTTCATAAATTGAAAGCATATTTATCCACCGAGGACCGTCAAGCTGTAAAAAGGACAGAAAAAAAAAAGAAAAAGTTTCATTAAAGTTAGTGGACATAAATGTTTTTTTTTTTTTTTTATCCATTGCTGTCACTCAATTTTTATTGTCAATAAAATAGCATTTAAAAAAAAAAAACATTCTTAAATTTTATTAAAATTATATGTAAATTTGTTTTTGTATATGACTACAAACAACATTTGTTGGGACCACACACACACACACACGCTCATCTTTTATATTTGTAGCCCAAAGTGTGTGAGAAGTTTTGACCTCTGCCCATGGAGGTTTTAATATCTGTCTGATTCCCCTCAATGATGTAATATCTATACCATGCATATTTTAAGACTTCATAAAAGTGCTTTTGTGTTTATGTAGGCAGTTTACTGCAGTCAGACTATTCATGCGCAGCCTTATTAAAACTATAAACGTGTGAGGACTGAGAGAGCAGATAGATGACTAAAGTATTCACATCTGTTTATTTATAGTGGACATCATGTTTCATGGACACATCAAAGGAGTAATTAATTAATAAATGAGTGCTTTTAAAGCTTGGGAGAGTTGAGATTAACAGGGTTGTTCGGGTGGCAGGTGTGGAGTGTGATGAACTGTCAGCAGGCTTTGATGTTTTAAGGCCTGTTCACAGTAAGAAGTCATACCAAATTCACATCAGAACTATTTACTGTACATTTAGCACAACAGTTTTGTTGTCAAGCTCTGAGAAAGATTCACATGGTGAGATGAAAGTGACAATGTTCCAGTCACAGTATCGAATTAAAATTGACCCTACCATCTGAATGTTGCAACAGAAATTGAGAATCAGACCTGGAAACCTTTTTCCAATCTTCTCTTGTCCTCTTTTGGTGAGTCGTGTGAATTGTATACTCAGAGTCCTGTTCTTAGCTGACAGGAGCGGCACCTGGTGTGTCTTCTGCTGCTGTAGCTCATCTGCTTCAAGTTTCCATGTGTTGTGCATTCAGAGATGCTCTTATACAAACTTTGGTTGTTATTATCAGCTTGAACCAGTCTCGCCATTCTCCTCTGACCATTTTCTAGGCATGTTCACCCCCAAAACTGCCATGGCATATTTTCTTTTTTTTTGTTTTTTTTTCTCGGACCAATCTCTGTAAACTCTAGAGACGGTTGAGTGTGAAAATCCAGTAGATCAGCAGTTTCTGAAATAACTCAGACCAGCCCTCTGGCACCAGCAATAATACCAAAATCACGTAAATCACATTTCTTCCCAATTCTGATGCTTGGTTTGAACTTCAGCGGATCGTCTTGACCTTGTCTACATGCCTATATACATTGAGTTGCTGCCATGTGATTGGCCGATTAGATATTTTCACCTAATAAAGTGCTCTCTGAGTGTAAATAGTAATGGGCTCAGTAAGCTTTCCGGTTTCACTTTATTTCGATAGTCCACTTTAGACATTCTACTAACTATAAGTCACTTTGCAACTACATGTCAACTAATTCTCGTTAATTTGCAACTACATGTCTATTAACTCTCAGTAGGGTAGGTTTAGGGTTAGTACAATAAATTGGCATATACTTGCAAAGTTTCTCATAGTCAGTATGTTGTATGTTGTGGACCCATCAAAATAAAGTGTTAGAAGATATTAAACAGACAGTCTACTGATACTCTAATGACTGCTAGTTGACATGTAGTTGCAAAGTTACTTACTGTTAGTAGAATATCTAAAGTATCTTATACTCAACAGGAATGTATATATTTCTATGTTTTCTATGTTAATATATTTTTAAAATGTAATTTAGATATTTTTACATTTTAAATTCAAAGCTGAATTGTCAGCATCATTACTCCAGTCTTCAGTGTCACATGATCCTTCAGAAATCAGTCTAATATGCTGATTTGATGCTCAAAAATATTTCTGAATATAACCAAAGCTGTGCTGCTTCGTATTTTTGCAGAAACTGTTTTTCTTTTAAAGATTCTTATTATAAGCGGTTTCTTTTTTCAATTTCCTTGCTGAACAACTAATACATTTTTTTCTTTTCAAAAATCGTACTGACCCCACACTTCTGAACGATTGTGAATCAGTACAAATATGTATAGAGGTAAATACAGAGTTAGGGATTACAGACAGACGGCGTATTTACGGCACCCTCATCCGTTCTCACAGTCTCAACGTATCTCTCTTCCTGTCATTACACGGTTTGACCTTTGACCTTAAAATCTATCTGGGAGTGGGAATGAACAATGCACAGATTGATAACAGGAAGTACATGTATCCTCGTGTCCTCGTCTATAATGTCATTCATTTAAACAGCTTGACTGAATATTTTAAATACCCCATACATTCAAAATAGTTATATCATCAATAGTGTGTTCCAAAAAACTGACACATTTTACTTCTTCATTTTAATTCAAAAATGGAATTTAGTTTTTACCTGATAGAAAAATCAAACAAAAAATATCAAACAAAAAAATCCTTGTTTGCAGGAGTGTATGTTATTTTTGTTCAATTAAATGCTTTCTAGAATAAGAACATCATGAATGATCTTTTACTTCCCAAACGCCTTTGCAACAGTGAGGTTTTCCAATCATGATGAAGAGAATAAATCTTGTTCTTTCAGATCCTGAACATCAGTTGAGGTGGTTCAAAGGAAGATGGATTTTGAAACCTATGTGTGAAGGGTCAGGTAAAGGTCTGTCCTTCATAGATTGAAGTCTCTGCCAAGCACAGCTCCATCACATCTCCCTGTGCCAGGCATTCGTTCTGTTAGGAGAAATCTGCGTTCTTCTGCTCCCTGCGTGACCCTGTGACCGCAGTGCACTCACACGAACACTAAAAGCTGTCGGCGTCGTCCTCCCTGCTCTGCTGCGCTGCATCTGTCTTGTGTCTGTGACTCAGAGGTGAGTGGTAAAGGGGTTTGGCTGCGGGGAGCCTGTGCGTCTATTTCCACCATTAAACTGGATTCAGGTGCTGCTTTGTTGTCTGTCAGAACCAGCAAGAGTAATGAAGCCTCTCTGTCTGTGTTTCTGTCCTTCTAATCAGGGGTCTGGAGAAACTCACACTCTAAAGACATCCACTGCCCACTATAATAACAGTCATGCCCCTTCATACAGTGATTTACATCACGTGTAGGGCTCATTTTTAGGAAACTGTTCCCTTTGAGTTCCAATAACTTACTGCTCATTTAATTAACAAGAAACACTCACCAATACTGAACTTAAGTCACTTCATTTGACAGATGTGTCCCTCTTAAAACCATTTTTTTTAAATATATTATTATTATTATAAGCACATTTTACATTTAATTTTTTTATTAGAATATTAACTAATTATCATGCCACTATTACATATAAATAGGTTATAAGATAAAGTGAAGATAAACAAACAAACAAACTACACTGTAAAAAAAAGGGGACTTTCAAAGTTGTAAAAAAAAATAGTTTGGTGAGTACTGGAGTATTTTTTTCAATAACATATCATTTCGGTTTTTCTACTTAAAAATTTCACATTTAATTCTGCTGTTTCTACACAATTTTTCTGAGTACATTTTACTAAAATTTAAATAACACCAATTTGCCTCTTTACAACAACAAGAATAATAATAATAATAATTATTATTATTATTTTAATGAATGTATTTTAATAAAGTGTTTTATTAAATTCAGCACTACTATATTAAATGTAAATATCTTTAATAATTTTAAATAAAAAGATTCAAGTAGAAATGGCATTGATGCCTGAAATGAACACTATGTTCTTATTACAAACCTTGAAAATCATGATTTCACTGACATCTAAAAAAAAAAGCAAATAACTTTCCATTCGTGGAAACTCTTTTAAAGCGTCTTTTCATGCCTATGGTAAAGAAGCAAATTTGTCACAGGTTTTTCAATAAAACTTTCATCGCTAAATATTAATCGTATGTCGTCATTACAGATTTTCGGAAAGGTCAAATTGTCAGCTTATTTCAGGGGTGAAATTATCCTTAAAATCAAAACCCGCTGGTCTGGTCAGCGATATCTTGGCTGGTGTGACATGATATGTGTAATGTCTGGTCCGGTCTGTAGTCAGATGATTGCAGACCGTTCAGTGCAGCTGTAGTTGCTGGCTAACATTGACAGAGTAATTGACATTGAATGTTATGTCTCTGAGATATGAGATCTCTGACTCAGTGAGGGCAGTTATGAGTCTAATTAATTGTGACTTGAGTGAAGACACAGATGTCACTGAGGAGAACTGAAATGCTGACAGCTCTTCAATATCATATTTCTGCAGTAACATTGGTTCTTAGAATTTGGCAAAACATGATGCAATATCCAAACATGTCCATCTCATCATGTGTTGGCAAATCAACAATTAAAAAATAGTGACAATGCAAAAATGCATCCCATATGAATGTCCGTAAGTCTACCTCAGACTGATTTGATTGGACTTATTTGTTCTTATATATTTGTTTTTTGATTCTTATTTAGTAACTTCTATGAAACAATATCTTAATTTGGCGCTTTTCACAGCAAATATTCATCTATGCAATTAATTGCTATTAAAAGTGGTAATAACATGTTAGAATGAACAGTGCTCTGAACATAAATGGATGCAATGCCAAATCAGTGGAACCATAAAGAGCAAACCAGTAGGTAAAGATCAATAAAAGTGGTTTCTGTGCTTCACTGTGAGAACTGAGATGGGTTTCACACATGCCGGGGCTGAGAGGAGGATTTACAGTCTAATAAACCAGAGACTTACCACTGCCCTCAACTAATGGATGACCCTGAGGAGAAAGAGTGAGAAGGTGATGTTGCTTTTACACTAGTGGTTTTGGGACAGACCCAGCTTCAATTGACCATAAAGTTTGGTTTGTTTTAACAGAGTGAAAGCCATCATCTGAAGTCGGGTGCAACTCAGGGTTAGATTTTTGTGGACCATAGTACTGTTCATCAATCTGGACATAAATTCAATCTGCTACAGATACTTCAGCAATATTACATGAAAAAAAAACTCCTTCCCTGAAAACAGATACAACAATTCTGTGCATTTCTCAACAAGAAATGGTGATTTGGAGATGAAGCACAATCAAAATCTGAAATTAAATTGGGCCAGTGATAGGGCCCTCGCACCTGTGCTACCACCACCCGGTCGGTGGCTTTAGGAAAACAGAGCAAAAATATAGGACGACTACGTCAAAGTTATTTATTTTTGCCACACTTCCTGTTGCCAGCTGGTGGCGCTATGACTATAAGTACATTTTGGCCTGTAGATGATTTCACGCCAGGGGTCTCATTTATAAAACTCTCCGTAGATTTCATCATAAAAGTGTATGTAGGCACAAAAGTCTTCCAATTTATTAAACCATGTGTATGACAAAACCTGCGCAAAAATCCCTTTATAAATCCCAGTTATTACTTTTCTCACTCCAGGAAAAAGAGTTCGTACTCATGGTCTAGAATGTCCATACAAGTGTGTACATATTTATGACAAGTTTATTTTTTATAAATCCAGATATGTGCATGGAAAATTGCATACGCATATTTCTATGCCCATTTTGTGCATACGCAACATTTATAAATGAGACCCCTGGCCTCTAATCAAACTTTTGAAGTTTGGTGCAGATTGGATATGTTTGAGTTCAGGGCCAAATGGGTGCCATAAGCAGAATTGCATTATTGTGGCTCCTCCCTCAAATATTATGGAAGAAAAAGAAGAAAAAAAAACTACTAAAGGGGTCAAAATAGAACTTTAATAAAATATAATAAAGTAAATAAATAAACTGTAATTAAATTGTATTATTTATAAATTACAATTGATTTTGTATTACATAATGTATTTTAAAAGTGTTATTCAAACCATATGATTATTATTAATTAGCCAATCATTATTGCCTCATTATTTTTATATAATGCATTTTAAGTCATGGAAACTATTAAGGCAGATGCGTTGGTGATGGTGAAATTATTACCGACATTAAAACACGCTATTAAAGGGATAGTTCACCCAAAAAAGAAAATTAGCCAAAGATTTACTCACCCTCAGGGCATCCTAGGCGTGTCTGACATTCCTCTTTCAGACGAACACATTCAGAGTTATATTCCACATTGTCCTGTCTGTTCCAATCTGTATAATTGCAGTGAATGGAGCCCCTGTTTCTTAATCCGAAAAAAAAAAGTATGCATCCATCATAAAACTACTCCACACGGCTCCGGGGTGTTAATAAAGGCCTTATGAAGTGAAACGATGCATTAGTTTAAGAAAAATGTTGATTCTTAAAACTTTATAAACCATAATGTGCAGCTTCCGGTCTCTCAAGCAGGCGCGTTCACGACAAGGCGGTCGAGCGAATGACGTAGGCGTAACGAAAGGCGAACGTAAGATCCGGAAAGAAGACTGTAGTCTCGCGAAAGTAAGCTCTGGGGAGAAGCGTGTAATTTTTTTGTGTGTAAAAGTTTTGTGTACAGCACAGGGAAACCATGTGAACAAGTAAATTGTATGTGTTTTGATTAAAATGGTGTGTTCGTGTCAATACCTGGGATGTTTAAATCATGTTCATGACAGGTGTTTTGTTTTGCTTTCTCTTCTCTGCATGCGCGTTCGTCATGCACTCTCTCCCCGGATCTTACGTTACACCTTTCGTTACGCCTACGTCATACGCTCGACCGCATTGTCGTGAACGCACCTGCTTGAGAGACCGGAAGCTGCACATTTCAGTTTATAAAGTTTTAAGAATCGACATTTTCTTAAACTAACGCATCGTTTTGCTTCAGAAGGCCTTTATTAACACCCCTGAGCCGTGTGGAGTACTTTTATCAGGATTCAGAAACAGGGGCACCGTTCACTATAATTATACAGATTGGAACAGACAGAATAATGTGGAATATAACTCTGAATGTGTTCGTCTGAGAGAGGAATGTCAAACACGTCTAGGATGCCCTGAGGCTGAGTAAATCTTTGGCTAATTTTCATTTTTGGATGAACTATCCCTTTAACGTCAAAAGCCAAAAACGTTTCACAGGATTATGAACGTAAGTTATCTGAAAGTGATGCACAGGCTTTATTTTTATTTTTATTTTTTCTCTGCATCAGTCTGCTAATGTCTAGTTGTCCATCAGTTATGATCATTTGCATTCAGCCGCAAACATGTGGTGACCACCGGCGCGAGAATGGCACGTCACATGTGCTTGGCCTACTGCGTTCACCGTAAAATGCATATATATGTATATATATATATATATATATATATATATATGTATGTTTATATTTTTTAAATGTAGGGTACAACGGGGCTAAAGGCCCACCTTAAAGCTGCAGTCCGTAACTTTTTTGGGTTAAAAATGATCCAAAATCAATATTTGAGCAAGTACATAACCAGCCAGTGTTCAAAACTATAGAATGTACAGAAATTGAAATCTACACACTATACTCATAGTCATGCAATGCTGATGCTGTTAACATTAATAATTTGAGAATAAAGTATAACAATAATAATACTTTGCATGGTTTGATGTGATATGAGCTAAGTGATCTTTAGATTAAATTACCATTGGTAGCGTGATTTATGGTAATGCTTTTTCCTCAGTTGGTCAGAACAAACGTGGCAGACTTGTTACTTTCTTGTTCAGATGGCAATATACAGTATGGTGAAAATTCTTATTTGGGTCATATATTCCAAGACGTAGACTAGAATCTGTGATTGCGAAGTACATTAAATATCCACTCCGGTGCGGTGACTAACAGCTACACATTCACCTCAAAACATTAGATTAATCCGTGCTGAAGCCCTGCTGGAGTACAACCCATGCAAGCAAGATAATTCTACACACAGCTGCAATTCCAGGTTTTCAAACAGATATGGCGACAAAGAGGCAAAATTTACAGACTGCAGCTTTAAGAAAAAATGTGCTATTCACTGCGCCTAAAATGTATAATTGCAGAACAAATATATACGTTGTATTGAACATTAATGGAGCAACAGATATTGTTTGAAAATAATTCATTCAAGCTGTTTATTTTGTTTAAAAATAGTATAAATGTATGAGGTGGCATACAAGGCCCACCAGCATGGGGTAAAAGGCTTTTTAAAATAATGTCTAAGTTAATACTTGTTCAAAACAATCACTTTAGCAAAGTGTGTACTATTTTCTGCTTATTTTGAAAATTAAAATAATAAATTTTTGTTCAATAAATATACTGTCATTAAAATATGTTAATATAAAAATATATTTTAAAATACAGAAACAAAATCATTTTAATTAGTAAATATTCTGAAAGTATTGAGGGAGATCCAATAATAATTGAATATATATTTACAGTAGTAACAACAAATTATATTTTATTATATGATATGATTAATATCATGTTTGTAAATATGATGGTTTCATTATAAACATGGTGATTATCTCTAATATGGACACCCAGCATAATATATGATATTTACCATCTGAATCTAACCATGTCATGTCAACAAATGGAAAAGTCAGCCATCTATTAATTATCATGTTAATTACTGTGCGCCTTTAGCCCCAACAATGGGGGCATTGTTTTTACCCCAAATACCATTCTTTTACATATTCTTTCATTATTTCATTAAAAACTGTTGCTATCTTAAAACTGAAAATCATAAAGAAGACCTTTTTCTCAAAATATATGCATTAATTTTAGCGATTCTCATTTGCTACTGAAATCTACAACATTTTAAAAAACATAAAATATTAGATCTAGAAAGCACAGAATCAACTTTGCGCTGCTGTGCGTGATCGCATCAAGGATCAGACAAATATACACGTGCATCTTGAAAAGCCAATGTTTTGGAAAGTGCTATGCCACGTTTTTGCGCCATCTAGTGGTTTAGATGAAAATAATATCAAAGGCGCCTTTTACCCCGGGGCACCTTTAGCCCCGTTGTAACCTATGTATATTTATTTAAAAACGTATTAAAGTTTGAACATTGTATATTTAAGTTAGACCAACTTTTAGTAGTTAGCTAAATGTTGCTAATATGGTTTAACATGTTACTAGCATGTAGCTAGCATGATTAGCACTTGCTGGCATATTTTACTATGTTGCTAGAAGTGCAGTGAAAACATGTCACTTCCTGTTGCCAGTAGGTGGCATTATGACTATAACTGAATATTTGCATGCAAATGTGTTCAGGATAGGACTCTTACCAAACATGTGAAGTTTGGGGCAGATTGGACATCGTATGCTTGAGATACAACAACTTCCTGTTTGATTTGTCAGGCCGCCATACACACGCCCTCCAATGAAAACTCAAGATCTTCACAATTTAACACCATAAAGGCCTTCAGATTGTACCAACCAAATATGATGTTGATCGGATTAAAATTCTAGGAGGGTTGGCATCAATAGCCTTGTGGGCAGTGCGCCGGCATACAGTGCTGTTGCACCATGGGCATCCTGAGTTCGAATACCATCTCGAGGACCTTTCTTGATCCTGCCTCCCTATCTCTCTCCCACTTTGCCTCCTATCAGCTGTGATATGTCCTGTAATAAAAAAGCCAAAAATCAAGTATTTAAATGGCTAGGAGTAGTTTGTTAGTGCAAATGGCAAAAACTTCAGAGAAAATAAAAAATGGCTGATTTCCTGTTGGGTGCAAGGCTTTGCTCCAGGAGAACCTTTGTAGGTATTGGCACGACATGTGTATACCAAATTGCGTACATGCACATGAAATGCACAGAGTGGGGTGCTTTGTTGAATTTTTGTAGGTGGCGCTATCAAACCATTTTGCCACAGTGATTTCTGAAAATGTAAACTCAGATGTAAATGTTCACCACTTCTGACACATGTGCAAATTTTCATGAGTTTTCCAGTATGTTTAGGCATGAAAAAGCTTCATTCGTCTTCGGAACACAATTTAATATATTTTAGATGAAAACCAGGATGCTTGTGACTGTCCCATTGACTGAATAGTAAATTGCACTGTCAAGGTCCATAAAAGTATGAAAAACATAATCAAAGCCATCTGCTATCAGACATGCAATCTGAATTTTATGATGCGACAAGACGCTTTTTGTGCGCAAAAAAAACAAAAACATCGACTTTATTCAACTTTTTCTGCTCCTCCGTGACACTTCCTGCAAGCGCGTTCATGAGTTCACTAGCAGAGCACGACGCAAGCACACCTCAGATGATGCAGGACGTAAATGCCGTTTACGGTGTGCAATTTACTATGCAGTCAATGGGACAGTCACAAGCCTCCCGGTTTTCATCTAAAATATAATAAATTGTGTTCCGAAGACGAATGAAGCTTTTACGGGTTTGGAACGACATGGGGGTAAGTGATTAATGACAACATTTTCATTTTGGGGTGGAGTATCCCTTTAATAATCAAATACTTCTATACTTGATGGAGAATGGGTATTGAATTTAATGGAGAGAAAGAGAGAGCAAGTTAGTCAGACATGATAACATATAACTATGAGATTAAAACCCAGTTTCATCTGCGAGAACTTCCCATAACACATTGTCACAAATCCAAAACATTTATACAGTTGATTAAAGCATTGCATCTATTTCTCTTTCAGCGTGTGTGTGTGTGTGTGTGTGTGTGTGTGTGAAGTTAATTAACCCCTTGTGATTGCCTTTGGGAGAGGTTTAGCCTTTAATTACACTCATCAAATTATAATCCTCTCTCTGTGAGTATGTGTGTCCCTTAATCTATGAATAATCCCCTGAACCTCTCAACATGGTCCATAAATACATGAGTACATCGAGTTTTACCATAAGCCCAGCTCTATCTCTCTCTGTCAAGTCTGTTGAGTTGCATGATGTCTTATGCTTCGGATGTTTCAGAGATTTTTCATATAGTTCATGTAAAACCAAACTATGCTGAATCTTTAGGAAATGAAGAAGCAATTAAAAAAGTCTTCTGGAATGGGCAAACCACACTAAATAAAGGACATATTGCATGTGAGAGACAGTTGTAGTTGTTTGTTTGATTCATAATCATTGTAGCACTATTTTTAGTCACTATTGAACACTTTTGAACTGTTTTCTGGCATTATGCAGCTGCACAGCACTGTGTTTTTAACTGGATTCATAAAATGCCCTTTTCTTGACAGGGAAGGCGAGAGATGTTGTCTGAGTTCATTAGCTGTGTTTTTCTGTTAATGTACAGTCATGTCTTGTTTTGATTAAAGCCAGCAGAATTTGACTTTGTTCACAGCCCAAAATGGTTCGAGGCTAAGGATGAGAATCGCCTTTGATTCAGCCGTAAAATGGGTTGATTTATTGCCCTGGTTGGGTGGTGATATGAGAGCAGATAGCAGGGAGGGCCAAGGCTCATTCACTCCATTTATGATACACATTGCAAAAATAACATTCTTCCAGCGCTCAGCCACAACATGGGCCATAACTCATGGAGGACACATGGATCTCAGGGCTCTTGATACGTGGCCAACTGATCAGCTCAAATACTAAAAAGGCAGTGTCCTAATATCCATTTTCCAAACTGTCATACTGCCGATCCCAGCATCTTGACCTGTGAACATCCAGTTAACTAATCCTGTCTTCTGTTTCTCAAAAACACCAAGAGGAAAGCCAACACTGATTATAGATCTCACTGATCTGAGTTCAGTTTATGAGTGAAAAAAGCAATATTTGTTGATTATTTTGGCAATATTTTGGCAATGTGCATACGCTCAAATCAGTGAGGCCTACAATCAATCATTTCCAAAAAAGAAATACAAAACCTGTGATAACTAAAAGAAAGAAAGTTGACAAAAAGACTAAATCCAAAATTTGGTGATAATATAGCATAATGGAGATTTACAAGCAGTTTCTAAAAGGTCGCTTTATCAAACCCCAATCCAAACCATTAACAACCCATAAAATCAGAAAGAAATGCTTGTTTCAAAATATTTTCTTCAAGTTCCTAATCCCGGTTCTAACTTTAAAACCTAATAGGGATGTTATTCCAGGACCAAAAAAGATGCTGATCCAGGAACATGTCCAAACTGGCAAATCACAGTCACTGGACAACCACGTCATGAACCCTGCTACTGCACTATGAACGTTCCTCTTGAAGGCAAAAGAAGGATCAGTGGAGAACAGAGCGTACAGAACAGAGTGTGTTTCTGAAATATGGAGAGGCA
Organism: Onychostoma macrolepis; assembly: GCF_012432095.1. Taxonomy (NCBI): domain Eukaryota; kingdom Metazoa; phylum Chordata; class Actinopteri; order Cypriniformes; family Cyprinidae; genus Onychostoma; species Onychostoma macrolepis. Next base: position 26,707,489 of record NC_081177.1, on the reverse strand, counting down.
GGCAGAATGTGTGCGTGTGGGGTACATTTCCTCTAATACAGAAGCGGTACAACATTTCATCATGGTTGAGATGGTCAGACTCATGGGAGTTTTTCTGGTTATCGCATCATCAGCACCTGCGGCACAGTGCTGAACATACAGAATTAACCAGGGTGAGAGCGAGAGAGGCTCACAAGCGGACAGTTAAAGCTGTTCTAAGCATTTTTTTGGAATACCATGCATAAAATGTTCCCAATGCCTGACATATATCACTAAAATAGGTGTCCTGAGAAATCACACCTGGTTCTGTGACAGCACCATGCTCTGTAAACATAAAATCTGAGCATCTGAGCATCTCCCACAAGTTAGCTACTGCATTGACTGCCACTCATCATGCACATTCAGGTTTGCTTACATTGAATTTTCTTGAATATCTTTGGAGGGTTTTTTGGGGTGAGGACGTGTGCTTGAAGCGATTGAGGGTGGTCTAGTTCAGTGGCTGGTGGAAGTTTGCAAGATAGCTAACATTTCATACAGCAGCTTTGAAGGAATTACATGGAATTTTTATATATGTATGACTTGTTCACACTGATTGTCGTTTCTCTTTAACTACTGGTTAAGAAGCTACCAAAGATTAAAAATTAGGCCTTAAATTGAACAGATACAGAATTCCAGGAATCACTGAAATATTTAGCTGGATTCAGCCAAGTCACAGCTATGTTTTAGGAGTTGTAGGACAATGTCTCAAATAGAAACAGACAGGAAAAAGTGCACCAGGAAACACACACCAGAAAACACACATATCCACACGGACCGTGAAATAAAAACCTTTCTCTCTAAGGACTCCCACTTTGGGCCATGTGTTTGACGTGAAGCATTCCAGAAGCGTTAAATGATTCCTGAAGGAAATCCAATCCCCATGCTTCTCGCAGACCTGCAGCGTCTAGGCTAGCCATCCATTCACTGGTTTTCTGTGGTTCAAAGGTGTTTACCATGAAAACCTCCTGTGCCTTTTCCCGCATCCCTTCCTACGTTACAGGTAAATGTCCATAATCGTTTGCGTCTCGGTGTGTGGCAGCAGAAAATCTTTGATGAATGAAGAAACCCCCTGTGAAGGGGACCAGGAAGACTTTCTGAGGGGCCTTGATAATTCATCAAAGACATATCGATAGACCCTTCAATTCTTCACAGAAGTTCTCACGCACTTAACACACGACTGAGAGGTCTGAACTTTCGCCACACTCTTAGAGCAAAGGATGCTGGGACAGCCTCTATGGCAGTTTGATGTGGCTGTTTCCTGAGCCGCAGGCCATAAGGAGATTGGATTCAGACCGTGAACATTTCAAAATTGTCTTGTGACACAGACTCTGAGTATTCTCTGAAGGTTTCTCGATTTAGTTCCATCTGTTAGAAGATGACAGTGACTAAACAGATGTGTATGTGCACCCACAGTAAGTAGAAAAGGTTATGTTGTCAGATTCATGTTAGTTGTTTTAGACCGGGGGCCTTTAAGATGACATGAACATGACTGGCAGATGCCTCCTGAAGGGACACTCATCAACACACACTAATGTCAATCAACACACTCTATTAATTTTTCCTTTCGGGCCATAGTTTGTGTTCCAAAACCTTCATGTCCCTTTGAAGATGATCAAATTTATCTAGTGAATACATTTGATCTTGATGGGTGCTTCCGGAGATCAATCCCTGTTCCAAACTTCTACCAGTTACAGAAAGTACACATTATTCTGGCTGATAAAGTAAGTAATTCAACATAATGTTGTTGCAAACTAGTTCTCTTGTGAAGCATAATGTGGCCATGCTTCAAAAAAAAAAAAAAAAATTAGCACAATACAACAATAAATTAGTTGCAACACAACAAAATTAGCATGACACAACCGAAACAAGCCGCAAGACAATGGAAACAAGTCGCAACAAAGCAAAATTAGCACAACACAAATAAATTAGTCCTATGAGTTGTGGAGATTTCTTTGTGTTGTGCTACACTGACATCCTACGTCATCCGACCAGAACGGCTTGCACGTATGACAGTTAGTGAGAGAAAAGTGTTTATAACGTTTTAAATATGGATATTTTTCTTACAAAAATGCATCAATTCACTACAGGAAACCTTTATTCACCTCCCGGAGCAATGTGAGGCACGTTTTATTATGGATGGATGCCCTTTATTTGACTTCTTTTGGACTGTTGGAAAAAAAAAAAAAAAAAACACCCGCCCACTGCCATTATAAAGCTTGGAAGAGTCAGGACAATTTTTAATATAACTATAAGTCATATACACCTTGGATGCCTTGAGAGTGAGTAAATCAAGGGCTAACTTTCATTTTTGGGTGAACTAACCCTTTAAACTCTGGGCTTTGTGCAGGCCAATCAAGTAAATAAGGCTCAGTAAACCATTTCTATGTGGACAGGGGTTTGACAGTGTACTGTTATTTGGGACAATAATCCTAATTTATCTGCTTTTAGGGTTAGGTTTGGCCAATGGTAAGATTTAGAAAGACTAATAGGAATGTTGTTTAGAATAAATAAGGATCCTCCAAAACAAAATCAATCCTAATACATTTTACTGTAGACAGTTTGCAAATTCTGATCCAATTCCAACCCTGCTCTACCACACCTAATTAGCTGGTTAAAAAGTGTTTGACTGCAAAAGTCTGAAAGCTTAATACTGAGAGGAGTGCAGTTGATCAAATGGCTTGGTAACACTTTATTTTGATGGTCCCATTTAGACATTCTGCTAACTATAATACTATAGGTAACTAGTTGTCAGCTACTGGTCATTAGAGTATTAGTAGACTGCCTGCTTAATATCTGCTAACACTATACTATATTATACTACACTATAACTACAATCCTAACACTTTACTAATATGTTTCTGAGAGTTAGTTGATGTGTAGTTTGCAAAGTTACTTGCAGTCAGAAGAATGTCTAAAGTGGACCATCAAAATGAAGCGTAACCAACAGCTTTACACCAAAACTAAAGCGGTAAGGAACGGTTCCAGTTATGGTTCAACACAGCAAAGACAGGAACCGTTCAGCCTGGAATTCTCAGCACAGTTGGAAAAGCAACTTAAATGTCCGATTCATCCTTGAAAAAGTATTCTATGGGTTCTAATTTATCTCCATGCATTCTAAAACTGATGTCAACACATTGAAATACATTCAAATATATTTTTAACTTAAGGTGCTCTTTTGGTTGGAAATGGCGTCAGGATTGAGTGTGTTTTTTTTGTTTTTTTTTTACAGAATGTGTAGAGGGAGGTTTTACAGAGCTTGTCTGGCACTCTCTGGCCTTCTCCCTAGAGCCCCACACATCGCTAACACACACACACACACACACCACTCACTAACATGCTCATAAGTGCAGGTGTTTGTTTTTAATTGGCTAGTTAGCTGAGAGACATGTCTTACCTGACTGCTTACCGCTGGTGCGTATCTCATTGTGATGAAGAGCCGGTGGAGCCTGTCAGGACTCAGGGCCCGACACACGCAATTTGAAGTGGCACTTTGTCAGCAATTAGCCTAGATTTAGTGTCCTCATGTTGGTGCCCTGACGGGATTGTTAGGAAATGTCACTGACCTCTATTTTTTTTGGAGCAAGTCGCTGGTTTTCATGGGGTTTCCAGTGGGTGGGGTTTACAAATCAGTTGATAATCCAAAGACATTCCTTTCCAATTATGGAAAGATAAGAAGGTAAAATGACATCACTGGAACATGTCAACATGAGAGAGCTTTCTGTTCTTCTTAAATAGATTGTGAATTGATGTTTACCTAACCACCAGACTAACTTCATTGTGAGGTATATCTGTTATGCTAAAGCTGAATGATATTTAAGCTTATCTAATGCTTGTGGATATGGTGGTTAATATTTGTGTCATGGTTTGTAGCAGCTGCTGTTTGATGTTTCTTTATGGCACATTCAATATTGTGTGAGATGTGTTGTTGTTAGCGGCTGAGGCAGAATCCAGTATCCAGTATGGCAGTTTGACGCTTTGGCGTGGCGCTACCTTGACACATCATTTGCACAAAGACGTACAGTGTGTTTTCCATGTTTATTTTCCCTCTGATATGAATCAGGTGACATTTCAAAGCCATATATTTTTCATCAGCTCCTGAAAACCTTCTGTGAATAGTGAATTCATAGCAGTACAGGATGTTTGTCTCTTATTTTTATAGATGCTGCGTTGGTGTTGCTGAGCAACATAGGAAACCGGATTCTCACTTAACTAGATGCTTATTTGCATGCATATTAATAACAAATTGGCTGTTCATTAGAACTTATAAAGCATATATTCTGCATGGCCATATTGAGGCAAAAGTCGTAGTTAATGGTTTATTAATAGCAAGAATTGGATTTTAATATAAAGTGTGACCAACCTTTTACATTGGTCAATCAGCAATTATTAATGAATATCTCAATTATCATTGAGTCACCTTGTAATCATATCATGTGAAAAGAACTAAACCATTATTTGGTCTCTCACGTTCAGCTCAAACCCATGAGTGATTGCGTCTTTCTCCTTTATAGAAAGGTTTGCTATATTTTACAGACCACTCAAATGCTCAAGCTAAGAAAGCTACAGCTGTTCCCTGTGAGTTTCTGCCATTCATAAAAAGACATGAAATCACCCATTTTATACATTTATAGACAGCACAAGCTCTTTTCCACAGTCCAGTGACACTCATAAACACAGCCTGTCCCTCACTACGCTTTTATAATGCAATCCAATCACTCGCACCAGGATGCCAAGAACCACCTCACTCATGTCCCAAAGACTCTGACAAACGGATGACATTTATGGATTGAGTCTGGATCCTGCCCTTTGGGTAATTTATAGAACTATATATGTTATTGTAAAATGGATAGCTTTGACTGTAAATTCTGATTGGATGAGCCTGTTTGCAGAATGCAGATAAATGCACACCTGTGAGCACATTCTAAATGAATGTGCCAAGTTAAGCATCTTGGCTACCGTAAACAGCCTTCAGTCTGGCTAGCAAATTGTATTACTTGGCAAATTTTGGCCGAACTGCATTTGTTGGATTACTTCACAGAGCATTACATCAATCAGTTGCCTAAAAATTAAACTGTATTACAATTTAGTTTTATGCTGAAAAACTGCTTCTAGCTATGTTACAGAAGGTTGCTTCATAAAGACACCACCTTGATCAAGTTCAGTTAAGCATGCATGCCAGATCCTGGTCTCAGTTTCACTGCACCTTACATGGAAAACTCTCTTTCTGTCTAAATCCATCAGACCTTACACTGACCCTTTATTTTGCATGTTAAACATTAACACATACGCTTGGCTGCATTCCTGAAAAGAATGAGAATTACGAAGGGTTCACACAAGGGTCTGAAAGAAACGTGTGAATCATAAGAATCGGACAGGCTTCACATTATAGCCTCAAAACCATCTATTCACAAAACTTCACAATTTTATTTTATTTTTTATTTTTTGAGGACTTTGCATTGAAAAGTTCACTTAGCATTCCTATTTTTCAGGACAGTTACTATTGCTAGAGCATTGCAGCTCAGGATCTGGAACAATGAACATGAGCTGGGCACTATTTTCTTAGTTCTGGTCTGTATGTGACTCACATTAATTATGTTCATGTGCCATGCATTGAATAGTTCAGCAAAAATGAAAGTGTTGTCATCATTTTCTAACTCTCATGTCATTTAAAACCCGTATGACTATATGATCACTGTATGCTTGCATTGTATGGCACTCTATGCTGCTAAATATTTCTCCTTGTCTGAGGAAGAACAAATGAAATATATGTGCTTTCTCTTTTTATTTATTTATCAATATGGTACGAGATGCGTTGGTCAAAAGTAATCTAAAAGTAATCAAAAAGTAGTCTGATTATATTACCTAAAATGTGTAATGATATTGATTACGTTACTAACTACAATTTTTAACATGTAATTTGGAATCAGTAACAGGTTACAATTTGTAAGTAATCTACCCAGCATTGTGTATGAACATATTAACTTCAATTCACCTCAGATTATGTTTGAAATTTATTTATTTTGTTTGCCATTTATGTATTTAGCTAGCCATTTATTTAGCCATTTTTACAAGTTGACCGGGAGTAGATGATCACCAAATGACACAAGCTCATTTAAACTTCTGTCTCCTCCATATAAATACAACATAGATGTTTATATTTTGTATTTTTAAATTAAGTTGATATGCAGCATATCACCACAGTAACATTACCATATTCCAGATATGATCTGTAAATTGTTTGATCTTCTTGGTTCATACATCTGATATGGAAGAAATTATTCACCCTGAACTGATGATAGTAAGAAGACAAGAATATGAGATTCGATAGGGGCGCATGGCAGGATGCTCAGGTTCCTGTGGGTGGGAATCCCCTCATCTCAAATCAAGCTGAATTTGCTGATGGTAGACTTGTTCAAAACAGTCTTTAACAAAGGACTACTGTTATCTCACTGCTTAAAATGACAGTCTGCAGTCGCCAAGATGCATTCACAGTATAAGTCTACGATGTATGCTGAATTGTGAGTACTTTTGACTATTTTTATACAAAAGTAGTCATTTGTTTGTGAACTTGGCCACAATGCACGTTTGTTGTCGCATTTATGCAACTAGTGGGTATTTCTAAATAAAGTTTTTTTTGTTTTTTTTTGGTCTTTGTATTATTTAATTGCACCCTTTATCATCACACTCAGTTCATATATCAGAAATTTACAGTATATTCCTGGCAACTATTTTCAATAGGCAACTTGTAAAGATCACATATTTACATATTATTGACAATAGTGTCAGTACTGTACTATAATTATCCAGTGGTCTTTCTTTCTTTCTGTTTTCAATTTAAATTATTTGTTTTGTAATGTGCAACATATGCATTCTTTATATATATCTTATAATATATATTATATATATATATATATATATATATATATATATATATATATACAGTTCTACTTGAATGTTTGTGAACCCCTTGCTGTGAAATCGTGAGAAATTTTAAAATAATAGCGATCATACAAAATGCATGCTATTTTTTATTTAGTACTGTCCTGAGTAGGATATTTTACATAAAATATGTTTACATTTAGTCCACAAGACAAATATATATATAAATATATATATATATATATATATATATATATATATATATATATATATATATATATATATTTGTCTATATATATATATATATATATATAGATATATACGTATATATGTATATATTTATAAATATACGTATATATATATATATATATATATACAGTGAGGAAAATAAGTATTTGAACACCCTGCTATTTTGCAAGTTCTCCCACTTAGAAATCATGGAGGGTCTGAAATTGTCATCGTGGGTGCATGTCCACTGTGAGAGACATAATCTAAAAAAAAAATCCAGAAATCACAATGTATGATTTTTAACTATTTATTTGTATGATACAGCTGCAAATAAGTATTTGAACACCTGAGAAAATCAATGTTAATATTTGGTACAGTAGCCTTTGTTTGCAATTACAGAGGTCAAAGCGTTTCCTGTAGTTTTCACCAGGTTTGCACACACTGCAGGAGGGATTTTGGCCACTCCTCCACACAGATCTTCTCTAGATCAGTCAGGTTTCTGGCCTGTCGCTGAGAAACACGGAGTTTGAGCTCCCTCAAAGATTCTCTATTGGGTTTAGGTCTGGAGACTGGCTAGGCCACGCCAGAACCTTGATATGCTTCTTACAGAGCCACTCCTTGGTTATCCTGGCTGTGTGCTTGGTCATTGTCATGTTGGAAGACCCAGCCTCGACCCATCTTCAATGCTCTAACTGAGGGAAGGAGGTTGTTCCCCAAAATCTCGCAATACATGGCCCCGGTCATCCTCTCCTTAATACAGTGCAGTCGCCCTGTCCCATGTGCAGAAAAACACCCCAAAGCATGATGCTACCACCCCATGCTTCACAGTAGGGATGGTGTTCTTGGGATGGTACTCATCATTCTTCTTCCTCCAAACACGTTTAGTGGAATTATGACCAAAAGTTCTATTTTGGTCTCATCTGACCACATGACTTTCTCCCATGACTCCTCTGGATCATCCAAATGGTCATTAGCAAACTTAAGTCGGGCCTGGACATGTGCTGGTTTAAGCAGGGGAACCTTCCGTGCCATGCATGATTTCAAACCATGGCGTCTTAGTGTATTACCAACAGTAACCTTGGAAGCGGTGGTCCCAGCTCTTTTCAGGTCATTGACCAGCTCCTCCCGTGTAGTTCTGGGCTGATTTCTCACCTTTCTTAGGATCATTGAGACCCCACGGTGAGATCTTGCATGGAGCCCCAGTCCGAGGAGATTGACAGTCATGTTTAGCTTCTTCCATTTTCTAATGATTGCTCCAACAGTGGACCTTTTTCACCAAGCTGCTTGGCAATTTCCCGTAGCCCTTTCCAGCCTTGTGGAGGTGTACAATTTTGTCTCTAGTGTCTTTGGACAGCTCTTTGGTCTTAGCCATGTTAGTAGTTGGATTCTTACTGATTGTATGGGGTGGACAGGTGTCTTTATGCAGCTAACGACCTCAAACAGGTGCATCTAATTTAGGATAATAAATGGAGTGGAGGTGGACATTTTAAAGGCAGACTAACAGGTCTTTGAGGGTCAGAATTCTAGCTGATAGACAGGTGTTCAAATACTTATTTGCAGCTGTATCATACAAATAAATAGTTAAAAATCATACATTGTGATTTCTGGATTTTTTTTAGATTATGTCTCTCACAGTGGACATGCACCTACGATGACAATTTCAGACCCCTCCATGATTTCTAAGTGGGAGAACTTGCAAAATAGCAGGGTGTTCAAATACTTATTTTCCTCACTGTATATATATATATACACACACATATATACAGGCCTATATTGTGCTAATGTACAGTATCTGTTACAAAATGAATTCAATGAATTCAAACAAAATAAGGTCCAAGTATGTTTAGAAATTATGAATAAGTAAAAGAACAGCTTCTCTGAAGTTGTTGCAGATGCAATCAGATGCTTAAAACGACTTGATGACAAACTTGCAAGAAAAAAAAAAAAATATTATAATAATTCAAGTTCTAATGTGGTTCACTGCAAAACACTCATCAATAAAAAGTTCAGTAGTCCAGGTCACCTTAATACCTAACCATCACGACACACACTATTCACACTCGCACTCAAAGATTTCACAGGAAAACATCTGGAGAAATGCCTCTTGAACAGATTTCTGTTCAATTACTGTTCTTTTGCACATCAAACAGCACACAAAAAAGAAAAGAAAGAAACAGACTTCTCCACATTCCGGCAGCGTGCCTCACTCCGGACAAACTTCACACACCTTCCTTTCTCTGTTTCCAACCTGTTCTCTCTTTCCACGGCCAGCGCTCAGGGAGTCGCACATGAAAGAGCCGCCTATAAAAGAGAGCTAATCTCCCGGTTCTTAAAACACGCTGCGTTTATTTTTACAATCTGCAGCTGCACCTCCCCAGCGCTGCCAGTTACGTGTGCTTGCATGCATGCATGTGTGTGTGTGGAAAGTGCTCTGGAGTTGAAATTGAGAAGAAATGTAAGAACATATGATGGAGAAAAGAGAAAGAGACCTTTATTGTTCTCCTGAGAGGAATTATATTTTCGTATTTTCTCAGGCCTTCACAAAATCTGCAGTTTAGACGCTAAAAAGAAAACTCAACACACTAACCGAACCACTAAGCAGCATTCGCAGTGCTAATATTTAAATAAAATTTAGTTTTAACACTAAACCCTGCTGGGGGGTGGGGGGTACAGCTTGATCCAGTCTTAAATTTATTTAAGATGGTTTCTTACCATGGCATTAAAATACAAAACAATTACTTAAATGCTTTTTCGAAAATGCAACGGCTGAAGGCAAATATGACATCTTTCTCTCTTTTGAGCTACTATGAATATATGTATAGTTTTCCATTTCCATAATTTACCCAACTATGACAATGAAAACTATGAAAACGGTCCAGTGCTTAAACCCCCTCTAAAACTTACTAAACAGACCAACTAACCAACTCTGGCCAAGCTGGGAGACCAACTAACCTTTTTCAGTAACAGGAAGTCACTGAGGAAAAGTGTTTCTTGTGCGCTGGGATTGTGAATCAGGGTGATTGTTCTCCAAAGGTCAGAAATCATGGACTCGTATGAGGAGTGAGAGTCAGGGTTGAGCTCTATGGCCCATATTATGAGGTCCCACCCTGAATGCTGCCTGACCCTTGAACTCTTCTGGGTTGACACCTGCTCAGCCGTCTACTTAACTCTCTATGAGTTCAACAGGGTTTTCCTGGCCAGCGTTCAGGGACTCTAGTAAAAGTCTGACTCCTCGTAGAACATCTGCAAGAAGATTAAAGTTCATTAGTTCATTAGATTAAAGATCAATTGCTCTTGGTCTACCCCTTCTCCCAAAATGTCTCCAGTACAATGTACAAGGGAAAATAATTAACAAAAAAATAACCATTGGTAGCCACGCTTCTGCTTCAAATGTATTCTATTCAAATTGCTGTTTTATTCAAATGGAGAGGAAAAGTGGTAGATGTGTCAATAGGATCTCACTGTACAGTATGTCTGCACTGGGACATGAACATTTTTGTGTCATGCTGTAACAATTTTAAGCTGTCTACACTGAACGTGTCAAAAAGAAAGTTTTAAATCCATTTATCCAGTTGTCAGAAATAGCACAAGCATGTGGAGTCCGGCAGAAACAACACAAACTCATTGTAACTCGTAACTCTCAGTGATGGTTATGTTTAGGGGTGGGGTTAAGGCTGGACCTTCATGCTTTTTCCTAAAAATCTCATATATGAAATCATCAACTTGTGAAACTGTTATGTTTTCGGGTTGGCAGAAACAGAACAGGCATCAGTTTACTGTCATGTTTTATTACATTACACTACATCCAGTGTAGACAGTATCACTGATCATAATGGATTCTCTTTGATTTTGTTGTGTTGTGTCGCTCTCGTCCAGAGTAGGCACAGTGTCTCACTTGCTTAACAAGATTCTCCTCAAATCTACCCAGGCTCATTGGAAATACACGCCCCTACCTACATTTCGGAAAAAACTCAAAAAACTTACATATACTGACAAATTGCTGCAGTTTCCAGTTAAAATGAACACTACAAGCAGTAAAACTCAGACAACTTTTATTCCTTTTCACAAAAAAAATATGGCTGTATCTGAAACCACCCCTTATACCCTCAAGATTTATCTTGAACTCTGTCATGGAAATTATGAATAGACCATGGTTAAACAATTTAATAATCAATTTACTGTGAATTTGTATTTGTATTGTATTACGCTGTATTATGCTGTGAACGAGCGCTTTGTAACATGAATGAATGGATGATTTATCTTCTGGTGAGATGCAGAAATTGGTTATTCTTTAGCTGTTGCTGCGGTTGTACACTCATTTATGCAGTGCGTTGTGGGATTGAATGAGTTCACTCAAGAACGTCCACTATGGTTTCGGACACCACTAAAAATGGCTGTCCCCTCAAATAGTGCCCTATAGTTAAGAAAGTCTAATTTTCACACAATTCCTTACACAAAGGACCTCAAAACAATTTTAAAGGGGTCATGATATGGATTTTGTTTTATACTTATAATGTTAATAACGTTATGTGGAAAAATAATTATTTTCAACCCTCATTCTGAACCTCTCTCTAAAATGACCCGTTTTTTAAGGGGCGTGTCCTTTAAGGCTTCTCAGTAATCGGCCACTGTTATGATTGGCTAACGTTATTGCATAGGAAGCAGTATCAACAACATCTTGCTATTGCATGTGTGTTTTGACAACATAATCAAAATAAAACAATCATTTCCAGACAAAGCATTATTAAATGTTTGTGATGCAGCTACAATCACCGTTTCATCTTTCAACAAAAGTGATCAAGTGTCAAGCCGCTAAGCGACTGAATGCCAGTGGGCGGGGCCTATGGTGAGAAGAATATTCGTCGATGTCTTGCTCTGGAGGCAGTGTTTATGCAAACGACTGCACCCAGGTGACGTCACCTTGCCCATCAGATCCAAAAGGAGCCATTTTTGAAGCTTGATTAAATGCTTTGTTTATTATTAGGAGGACGTTTTAAGTTATGAAACTTGCAGGATGTTTTAATGGTACAAAGACCTCTTATATGCCGAAAGATCAAGGCAAATTTGTTTTCTCATGTCATGACCCCTTTAACATGCTGCAAGATTTAAAAACTGACATTGCATATGCATTATTTCCCAATATACTGCCCCTTGTGGCAACATAGAGAATGTAGTTCATACTTGCCTACTTGAAACTATTTAGAAGACAACAACATGAAATCAGACTCTTATTGTTAGAGGCGTTTGTGCTCACATACTTGAGTGTGTTTCAGGTCTTATAATCCAGAAGACAAGGGGCACCCATCCTTTTATCTGTCCTGAATTTGTTCTGCTGTAATATTTTCTCATTTTCTACTCCCACCATCTCCTTATTCTTTCATTCTAGTCCTGTTCTTTATTGCTCTGGGGAATGACAGATGTAGTCTAATTATCTGTGCATTTGCATGTATACTGCACTGAACTTCTCATGATTCAGTTTGTGAGAGATTGTAGTATGTCTGTGTGCACATGTGAAGGAAAATAAGTACTTGAGTTGAGGATGCATGGATGCACGTAGTACTATATGCTGGAATTGATGTGTGTGTGATTAATGTGTGTTGTCCGGTTTGAAGTGTCCTGGTTCTTTTATCAGGAGTTCACTGGGGCAGGTCGAGTCTCCAGCACATGTCTATGGTTCACCAGAACAGATAACACAACCATTACACTGTTGTCACGGTCACAGATAAAACACAAACACTTCACACCTCATACATCACCATTACCCACTATGCCCTGGGAATGGAAGCGTGTGATTATTAGAGTCACCTGTCTATGCACAGTTTGATATGTTTGTAGCTTTGTGGTTGCTTCATATGTGTTTACGTGCATGTCAAACCTAGCCGTACTCTGCAGACAAACAAGCTGAAAATTGTCTTCAGGAGATGTCTACCTATGTTACAAATGCAAATTTTTCTCATAGTTTTAGGGTTTGGGGTAGGGTTTACAGGTGGCAATACTTTGAAAAGCAATGTGCACATGCAGTTGTAGATGATACTGTCTGCCAAAACCAGCAATAATCTTTAATTAAATTTAATCAAACTGAAAATAATCTCTTTCTTCTTTCACTCAGCTCACCTCTTCACTTTTTTGTTCAATGTACCGTGTTGGGTAAATCGTCCACTGAGATTCTGAGATTACCAGTAGGACCACACACACAGCTTAAATGAGACGTATTAGAAGTTGAAAGCTACAGGTCTTCATTGGTCACAAAAAAGTATACTTCAAGTTCATTTTAGGAAAAAACAAGGTCTATATAGTCCAAGTATACTTTATATACAGTATTAAGTATAATTAAATCAATGTACTAGTAGTAGACTTAAGTACTGTTTACTAATTTAGTACTTCAGGGACTGAATTGGCCAACTTTTAGTTTATAAAAGTATTCTTTTAAGTATACTTTAAGAATAATGGCAGTTGACTGAGTACAAAACTAATTTTTCTTTTCGACAACAACTATACTCTGAGTGATGTTATAGATATACTAGTTTACTATCTATATTCTAGCTCACTTTTTATTTTATGACAGAACACTTTGTAGTGTACTAAGATTTAACTACTAGCTTTTAAACTGCATGTGTACTCATACGTTTTCTAAAGTATATCTTCATTAAAAGTTTAAGCCCAAGTATAGGCCAAATGTACATTTCTTTATACTTGTAAATGTAAGCCAAATATATTTAAGTATACATTTGTTTACTACATCTCTGATAAGTACATGCAAAGTAGACTGGGGGTATACTGTATTATTTTTAGTCTAAACTAAATATACTAAAAGCATAGTTGAATAAAACATTTTTTTGTAAGGCTTAGCATTCTTCATCAGAATACCGCATTGATTGGCCAGTATTTTTTTCTGGTAAACAGCGTGGCTATGCTGGTCTATGCTGTTTTTTTCAACAGTGCACACACAGGACCACATGTTGGCGTGTGTTTTCAAAGAAGTTTTTAAAGAGTCTCATTGGACAGAGTCTCCAGTTCTCCCTACTTTTCAAACATAATTAAGCCTGATCCATATAAACACACCACGGATGGCCCAATCCATCCCAAGCACATGGTCCAATGTGCTTCTCATCTAGAACCAGCATGGATCTCATTTCTGTCCTTAAGACCTCCAAAAAACCCCTTGGTTTTGCACATACATATTATGGACCATAAACTACAGTTGATGTCCATGGGTGTTTGTTTGCAGAGTTTGGTGTCCCTTCATCATGCACACAAGGGGTTTGGTTTAATAGTTGCATTTGGAAAATGAGCCACCATTAAATCCAATGACGACCATTTAAGCAGTGCTTGCTATTAGCATGTGTGTATGGTGAATGGTAGCACTTGTCCACACAAACAAGTGCTTGAACAAACAGCTTGTCAGGTTTCTCGTTCTCTGCATTCTCCCCTTCATTGCTTCTTGAACACCGTTGAGACTTTGGCAGAGATTGCAACCACCTGTTCCTGTGGCCCTTGTAACCTCCCTACCCATGACCTACCCTGCATCTCCCCATGCCACACTTTTTGTAATTTTGGACTAAATTCATTTATATGTTGCGATAATTGTCCCTAATTGTTTCTTTGAAGGAGACCGAGGCGTTCGGGACATCTGGCCGACACATGTCCTGTATCCGCGAGGCGAGCCATGCTTCCAAATGCTTATGAGAGGGCAACTTTGTACCCAGCGGGAAATTTGTTCTCCCCCGGCCTTTGGGGCAAATCAACAGCGAGCATGGTCGATCTCTTTCAGTTGGGATGGTGACACTTTGACCCTGGTTAGATGATCAACATTGCATGAAGCCATGGCCCCCCTCAGATCTACTGTGTGCTGCCGTTTCAGGAACGAGAGTTCTGGGATAACTCAACCTGCTGACCCTGATAGTGAAAGTAAGGCGCTAATACCCTCATTGGGAATCGTCGAGTTTCTCCATGGGGAATAGGTGTCCTGCAGTCCATTCTTTTCAAACTCCGTTAGGCCTGATCCTTCTGAACATGGCCCAATCCATTCTGTCCACATCTGTAGTTCTGGGAAAACTCAACCTGTTGACCCTTGATGGAGAAAATAAGGAACTAATGGTGAAGTCTCGCTGCATGGAATGGATGTCTGGACCTGCAGAGCAACCTTCAGGAATGTACAGAAGATCTCTGGACTTTCCCGTGTGATTGTACATTCCTCATAAGAACTGACACTGACACTGAAACAAGCATTTTTATAAGATCTTGCTCAGGCATACACCAATAAATAGTGAGAATTGCATCGCTATAAAGCAGAACAAGTATGGACATGCAAAACATTGTCAATGTGAGTCAGGATTTTTTACGTTAACATATACTTATGTGTGTACACCACAAACCCACCTACACGCACATTTACGACTACACACATGAACTGAGGGGTGGTGCACAATCATTCATTGAGTCTGAATGCAAAGAAAGTAAATATGAAGAGCTAGAAAAGCACACATGCACACAGGCCTTCTTTTCTGCTCTCTGACATAAACTCACATGCTAATAAAACACTCACTCACAGGTTTGTTTTCTCTGCTGCTGTGTGTGAGTGATGTCTTACTCCTCTCTGAGTGGCTGTCAGTCACTGGGCTATTTATCCTTCATTGATTCCCGCTCACCATCTGGGAATTCCGCTCTGATTTTCTTTCCTGCAACACCTGCAGTGTTCTTTTCTCTCCACTTATCTCTTCCTCACTCGCTTTTTCTAGTTTATCCCTCTCAATGATTTCAGACCTCAGTAATTAATGGGAATTATGAATGAATAGGTTGATGGATGGATGGTATGGATGGATGGATCTTTAGATGGATGAATATTTAATTAGATGGATGGACAGACAGATGGATGGTTTGATGGATAGAAGGGAAGGATGGATAGATTGATCTTTGATTAGATGGACAGACAGAGGGATGGATCGATGGATCTTTGGGTTAATGGATGGATTAAGGGATGGATGGATAGATGTATATTGGATGGAATAATGGATATTGTATGGATGGATGGATGGATGGAAGGAAGGAAGGAAGAATGAATAGCAGTTTGAATGGATGTTGGATAGGTGGATTAATGGACAGATGGAAGAACGGATGGATGAATGGATGTTGGATAAATGGATGGATGAATAAATTGAGGGACGGATGGATGGATCTTAGGTAGATTGATTGATTGATTGACGGAAAGATAGATGGATAGATGAATGCAGAATCAGATGGATGGATGGGTGGTGTGATGATGAATCATGAATAGATGGATCGTTTGATGCAAGGATGGAAGGATCTGTGTATGTATGGATGGGTGGATAAGATCTAAGGATGAGAATACATGGATGGATGATTACTATGGTGAATGATGATGGATAATGAATGATTGATGAATCTTTGGATAAATGGGTGAATAGACATACAGATGGATGATGATGATGAATATATAGATCATTAGATCCGCTGGGTCTGTCTGATTTGTGAATGTGGCTCATTTGAGGTCACAAACCAGGATCAAAGTCATGACGTAGAGCACAATCATGCACACATCTCTCCTCTAAAGCTCATATCAGTTCATGAAGTCAGGTCCCTCTCACTCCTCAACCTGTTTCTAATGAAACTTAATCCACCACACTAAAGATAATTAAGATTACGCCTCAGCATGTGTGTGTGTGATCTTATGTAAGCAAAACACTTTTTATCCAAAGCACGACCCCAAACAACCCTGGTCTCTCTGTTCATCTCTGACTCCAAACAGGTGGGTGAATGAAAGCCAAGAGCTTTACACAAGATCTCTCAAGTTACTAGTTGTTTTTAAAAATGCTATGACATCAACATAAATTACAGTTAGGAGACACAGGCCTCCCCAAGTGAGGCATCATGGGTACATGGGGCTACCGAAGCAACGGCGGCCCTTTGAAGATGAGAAAGTATTTAAAAAATCTCTTAAACGAACACTAATCCTGAACAAATGTTCTCCCCAGTGCTCAGCGCTGATGACTTACCGAGGGCTCGGGTGCACATAAAAAGAAGCAAAAGAAAAAATGCGTGAAGCAATACATTCATTGTCTGCATATAAGTTATGACTTTTCAGCAGACTGGAGAGGAAGCCTTATAACTTCATTTGAAACATGCTTTTGTTACTGTTGAAAATAACATTTGCAGTGAGAAAGGAAATAAGGGTTTCTTGGAAATGAAACATCTTCTCTCACTATTATAAATCACAGAAATGTTTCCTTCTTTCTCAAGAATGGAAATGTATGGTACCACATTAATGCTGCCAATGCCAATGCAAATACAATGTAAACGTGACATTAACTCAATGAAAAACCTACTTGATGACTGTAGCATTACCCAGATCACTGAGGCAAAACTGCAACTGAAGCGTGTCAGTTTCTGCTTCCTGTGGTTCTACATATGAATAATTTACATTTTGAATGATGCACACTTAAAATCACTCTTCTGTGATGGACACTCATAGGAAACAAAACTCACAAATGACATCACTTCAGTATCTCACTCGTTATAGCAACGAGGAGTGGCTGTCTATGTGAGAAAATGAAAAGTAAAGAATGGAAATAGACAGAAAAGGAGAATTTAAGAGGACCCAGGTGTGAACTCTGTGGAACATCTCGCCTCAAACACATACAATTGAGAGTTAAAATCACCTCTTAGGATTTTATAATATATGTTTGTACAAATGAGTCTCAGTTTTCTGAGATAAGTTCATTCAACTGAAAATAATAATGTTTTTTTATATCTGACTTGTTTCTTCTAGATAATAATACAAATTAAGCAAATTAAAACATTTGCATGATTTTTCTCCTGAAAGAAATTAATCATATATGAGTTCCAGCGGGACCTTCAACAATATCTAAAATTGTGAGATACCAAAATCTATATTAAACATTTTTAATATGAACTCAAACATTTCTCTTCAAAATTCTTCCAATAGTTGCAGTACGGTATATGTCAATTTTTACAGCAATTTATAACAATTGATGAATTCATGACTTTTAAAAATCTCCCCTGATGGATTTTAGAAGAAACATCTGAGACAATGTTAATTCTTCA